>NC_058134.1:175426106-175726106 GCF_016433145.1 Gracilinanus agilis
GAGATGTTGATCTAGACCTAATCTCTCCCATATTGTTTTCCAAATTTCCCAGCAGTTTTTGTCAAATAGTGGATTCATGTCCCAAAAGTTGGGCTCTTTGGGTTTTTCATACACTGTCTTGCTGATGTCAATAACCCCAAGTCTATTACATTGATCCTCCTCTCCATCTCTTAGCCAGTACCATATTGTTTTGATGACTGCTCCTTTGTAGTATAGTTTAATATCTGGTACTGCTAGGCCCCCTTCCTTCACATTTTTTTCATTATTTCCTTTGATATTCTTGATCTTTTGTTATTCCAAATGAACTTTGTTATAGGTTTTTCTAATTCAGTAAAGAAATTTTTGGGTAGCTTGATAGGTATGGCACTAAATAGGTAAATTAATTTGGGTAGAATTGTCATTTTTATTATGTTAGCTTGACCTACCCATGAGCAATCAATGGCTTTCCAATAGTTTAGATCCAGTTTTATTTATTTGGAAAGTGTTTTGTAGTTGTTTTCATATAATTGCTGTGTTTGTTTTGGTAGGTAGATTCCTAAGTATTTTATATTGTCTAGGGTGATTTTGAATGGTGTTTCTCTTTCTACTTCTTGCTGCTCTAGTGTGTTGGAAATGTATAGAAATGCTGATGATTTATGTGCATTTATTTTGTATCCTGCAACTTTGCTAAAGTTGTTGATTATTTCTACAAGCTTCTTAGTTGATTCTCTAGGATTTTTTAAGTAGACCATCATATCATCTGCAAAGAGTGATAACTTAGTCTCCTCCTTGCCTATTTTGATACCTTCAATTCCTTTTTCTTCTCTAATTGCAACTGCTAGTGTTTCTAGTACTATGTTAAATAATAGAGGCGATAATGGGCATCCTTGTTTTACTCCTGATCTTATTCGGAAGGCTTCTAATTTATCCCCAATGCATATGATGTTTGTTGATGGTTTTAGGTATATACTGTTTATTATTTTTAGGAAAGGTCCATCTATTCCTATACTTTTCAGTGTTTTCAATAGGAATGGATGCTGTATTTTGTCAAAGGCTTTTTCAGCATCTATTGAGATAATCATGTGATTTTTGTTTGTTAGGCTGTTGATATGGTCAATTATGTGGATGGTTTTCCTAATGTTGAACCAACCTTGCATTCCTGGTATAAATCCCACCTGATCATGGTGGATGATCTTCTTAATTACTTGCTGGAGTCTCTTTGCTAGTATTCTATTTAAGATTTTTGCATCTATGTTCATTGGGGAGATTGGTCTGTAGTTTTGATTATTACCTCTTAATGTTCTCTTCCTTTCCTTCTTATAATAGTATTTGTCCCCTCTCCCTCCCATGCCCCCTTTGTGTGTAATCGAATATCCTATTTTCTTATTCACTCAAGTTTCTCTTGGTGTCCCCTGCTATTCACCCCCTCTTTCCCATCCCCTATGTCATCTTAGATTATTTGGTGTTCCACCCTCACCCTGTGAATTATTCTTCTGATTACTATAATAGTGAATATTATAATAGTGAATAGAGTTCACTACAGAGAATTATACATAACATTTCTCTACATAGGAATACAGATAATTAGATCTCACTGAGGCCCTTAAAAAGGCAAATTTAAAAATTATAAATTTTCTTTCTTTCCCCTCTGTATCTTATTTACTTTTTCATGTTTCTCTCGATTTTTGTGGTTAGATATCAAACTTTCCATTTAGCCCTGGTCTTTTCTGTGCAAATACCTGGAATTCTTCAATTTTGTTGAATGCCCATACTTTCCCCTGGAAATATATAGTCAATTTTGATGGGTAGTTGATCCGTGGTTGCAGGCCCAGCTCTCTTGCCTTTCTGAATATCGTATTCCAAGCCTTGTGATCTTTTAGCGTGGAGGCTGCCAGAGCCTGTGTGATCCTTGACATTTGAATTGTTTCTTTCTGGCTTCTTGTAAGATTCTTTCCTTTGCTTGGAAACTCTTGAATTTGGTGATTATATTTCTGGGTGTTTTCTTTTCTGGATCGAATGTCGCAGGTGTTCTATGAATCCTTTCAATGTCTATATTGCCCTCTTGTTGTAGGACTTCAGGGCAATTTTGCTGAATTATTTCTGTTAGTATGGAGTCCAGGTTTCTATTAATTTCTGGTTTTTCTGGAAGACCAATGATTCTCAAATTGTCTCTTCTAGACCGGTTTTCTTGGTCTGTCACTCTCTCATTGAGATATTTCATGTTTCCTTCTATTTTTTCAGTCTTTTCACTTTGTTTTATTTGTTCTTGTTGTCTTGAGAGATCATTAGCTTCTACTTACTCAATTCTAGCCTTTAGGGATTGATTTTTGGCTATAATCTTTCGGTTTTCGGCTATGATCTTTTGATTTTTGGCTATAATCTTCTGGTTTTCGGCCATAATCTTCTGGCTTTTGGCTATAATCTTTTGGTATTCCTTTTCAATCTGGTCATTTCTGGTGTTCAATTTGCTAATCAGTTCATTTGGTTTCTGAGCCTCACTTTCCAATTGCAAGATTCTACCTTTTAAAAAGTTATTTTCTTGCCAGATCTCTTCCATTTTCCTCAAAATCTCTGTTTTGAACTCTTCCATAGCTTGTGAGGAGTTTTCCTTATTTGAGGAGGGTCAGGATGCTTGTTTGTTCTCCTCCTCTGTTTGCTCGGTTGTCTGGATTTTCTCTGTGTAAAAGTTGTCGAGTGTTAAAGACTTCTTTTTCTTGTTGTTAATCTTTCTCTTCTGAACTTCCTGAGACTGGGTAGCCATCATTAGCCCAGCAGCTTCTCATGTTTATCCTTGCACTCAGGGTCTATCCACGGTCAAGCCCCCTGGTGGACCCCCTTGCTTGATCCTCTGATGGAGGTTTCTTTACAAGTCTCAGGGCGCTGCTTCCACAGTCGTATACCCATCTGCACTGGTTCCCCACTCAGGGTCTCAGAGCTTTAGCTTCTGGCTGTGGCTGCCTCCACCCACGCCTCCGCCTGTGCCTGCGCTCAGAGCCCACGCTCTGCACCCTGCGCCCATTCTTGGCATCCTGCTCCCGTGCTCAAATTTTGTGTGCGTTCGTTAGCTTTTTGGGGTCCTAAATCTTGCTGCTCTCAGGAACAGGCCCCGGAGCTGCCAATGACTTGATGGGTGCCCCAAACTTGCTCTATTTCTTTTTAGTTGGCTTCGGTGCTATAGGTTTTGTGTGTGGAGGGGCTGGGGATGGGGTGGTTGCTCAGTGAGAGCTGTTTCACCCCTTTATAGCATGGAAATGCCTCGATTCCACGTACCTTCCACGCTGTGCCCTGTTGTGGGGTTCCTCCGTTCGTCTGCACTTGTTTTTATGTCCCCTTGAGGAGTTTTGTTTGTTTCGGTCAGGAGAGGGTAAGAGCTGCTTCTTACTCTGCCACCATCTTAACCTGTAGCTCCAGAACCATCATTTTTAATAAATACATAATCTACCTTACATTGTTGTGCTTTGATGAGAATGAAGAAATATAAACATGTATGCCATAAAATAATTTTACCTTATCTGCCAGTACCTATAACAAAATATGAAGAAGTAAAGAATTTGCTAAGATCCTCCAAAACAAATCCCCCTATATCTTGACTTATTTGTAACTAGTTTTGATTTGATTGATGAATTCATCAGAGGTGTTAAATAATAATACACACCTAGTTGAGGCTGTTGATTAATTCAATCAATAATTTAAAAAAAAGATTCCTCACCTAATAACTAAAAGATGTTAGAGCATCTTTTTATATACATTAATCTGATTAATGTAATGGTGTGGTATACCTTTCCTAAAATAGAATGAAAAAACAGAAGAGGTGATGATTTGTCTTGTTGGAGGGAATACTGAACTCATATTGATGAAATCAGGGATCCACAAAAAGTGACCACAAAATATGTCTCCCATGGTATAGTTAGGAAGTTTGTGGGAGAAATTCTTGGCTTTCTGATTATAGACCAAAGTAATATATTTCCTTTCAACATAAGACTTTTTTTAACATTCTAGCTTCTTAAAATTTAAAAGAAATAAGGCATTTAGCAACTGTTACTCTAGACTTTTTTCATATATCAAATGCTAACATGCTTTCAGCACCTACAAGTTGCAAGACTATGCTGCTATTGTTTAACAAATAGATTGAGACATATTTCCAGCAGCTAACAATTGGCTAATATTTGGAAAGGCCACTCAAAAAAATTCAGGCTAAATTGTTGAAATGGCTTTGTATAGGTCCCACATCATTATATATTCATGTTGGGTGTAGCTATTTTCTCACCTCCAGGGAACCAGAACTGTAAAAACAAGTCAGTGTCATGTGCTCAATGGTAGAATTCCTTCTCAGGCTGAGTTGATGTCAATTGTTTTTTAGATTATCACTGGGTTAGGTCTTGGGAGTCACTCATGAACAAATAACTATTATGTGCTATTAAACTTAGAGTAGCATGTGGCCCCAGTGCCAGTGGTTACAGGAATCAAAGCCATCAGCTTTTGTGGTTGCATTCAATAGTTTGAGTGGTGCACAATTACATGGGCAGACACCTCTGTTTTCTATTGAATTAACGCCCCAGAAGCATTTTTTGATGAAAAAAGCTTTTTTTTTTTTTATATTCCGTTTTTCACAGCAGAATTTACCCACACAAATAAGCTAAACTCTCAACTATATTACCTGTAGATAAAACCTAATTTACCAGAACTACTGGGAGAACATAAAATCCGCAAAGGCCAGTAATAGATCATTTGTGATCTGGCATTTGGAAAAATGTGTCTTTCTTTCAACTTGGGAAAATGTTAGAGGTATATTCAAGCTTTAGTTGTGGTAGTTGTTATTCAGGCGAGGAAGTAGTGGTACTGTGATAGTTTAAAGAAATTTAAGGCTAAGAAAGCTAGTGGGTGAAGTTTATTACTGAAATATTGTGAGTGTAAAATGATCTATATTCCCTCTGAAATCACCTACTGGATTATGAAGTGAGATTGGACAATGTGCTTAATTCTTCCCATCCTTTGTGAGACCTTCCCGTTAGAGGATGCTCAATACATTATGATTGAGAGAGTGACTGGATGTTAATAGCTTCAAGTAACAAATTCCTTCCTCCTTCATTTATTATGTATAAAGTCTTGCTTAGTTCTCTATCAATCTTTGAAATGGCAAGCATTTATTCTGTGCTTGCTATAGGCTAGGCATAGTGCTAAGTATTAGGCTATAAGGAAAAAGCAAAAATAGTCCCTTCTGCAAAAAGTCTAACTAAAACAGGAATATGATGGAATGAGGAATTATTAAAGGTCATCAAGAGTCTAGGTTCTACACCAAATTTCTCATTCTATAGATGAGAAAGTAGAGGTTCTGAAAAGATAAAAGGACATTGGTTTAGAGCTCCCTCTCATTTTACAGGTGCGGAATTGATACTAACAAGATTAAGTGACTACCCTGAAGTCATTTGGATAGCAGAGGTAGGATCCGAACATAAGTTATTTGGACCCAAATTCATCAGTCTTTCTACTGGTCCATATGACAGAACTTGGATTTGAATGTTGGAACTCTTGACTCCAAATAAAGGCACACTTTCCAAAGAATCATGTCTCTGTTTTCTCACCTCTTTTTTTAATGACTTGACAATACTACAATACATTTAATAAACATTTATTAAATTATAACTCTCTATCAAGCACTTTAATGAATGCTGAAGATACAAATAAGAATAAGACAGCCTCTATTTTTGAGAAGCTTACAATCTAATGGAGAAAGAAAGACAAAAGGAAAACTAGAAACCTTGGGTGAGGTATGGAGCACCAAAGGGTGCCCAGAACATAGAACTACAAATGGATAGGAAAGAGTTAGCTGAAGAGTGCAGGTTCCAGCACTCTAAAAAGGAAAACTGTAGGAAGATATGAGTATTCTACCTTCTAGCCTTACAATCAGAAGGGAGAAGAGACTGAAGGAGTTCTGAATTTGTTTATTATTCAAAACTGAGGTAGTATCAAGATGATGAAATTTCAGGTGATCAACTTAACATAAGTAGGGCATCATATTTCCTGGAGATGAAAGCAAGCAGAGTCCTAGATGGAAAATGTGCAAAAAGGAAATTTAATTAAGCAACCTCTCATTTATATTAGCTTAAGAATCCCTATAATTTGATACCTTGTAACTGTGATGTATAGTCACAAGCAAAAGTATATGTGTTAAGCCAGATTAATAATGTAGTAACTGAGTAATAGTTTTAGGTGTATGTTACTACATTACTTTATATTATTCTTCATATAAAATTGATTCATCTATGAAGGCAGCAAGCCCCAAAAGAGGGTGGGAATTTCTTAGAAACGCAGGTTGGGAGGTACTACTCCAGAATGACCCCTGTCAGAAGCCCAGGCTGAAGTGTTCTGACTTGCCCATAACCTATAAATTACTGTTACTTATGTCAAAATGACTCATGTAAATCTCCACCCTCTGTAAATTCCTCTTTTGGCCTTTAAAAATCTGTCAGTGTGGATGATTGGTGTCTCAGATTCAACTGGGGAATTTATACACCACTGATTCGTTTGCTTTGACCACTAGATAAAGTCTGACTTTGGTAAGAGAGTATTTTGCCCAGCCTTTTTCTTTCAGATGATACCACCAGAGGAGACTGAGGACAGACTCCAGACAGCCATAGCAGGCCCTCTAGGTGAAACTGCTCTGTGAGACCATTCTGCTCTGGGGACACTTTTGACACTGTTACCTCAACTTCCCTTCAGTCAGAAACCCAATACTTTTGAGCACAGGCAAAAAATTCCACCATTAGGAGCATTTTGTTGTTCTTTGCCTTTGTGGACCATCCACTGTTATGTGGTCTCTTCCATGTTTGTCCTCTTTTTAGGTTTATTTGTGTTTTACACATTGTTGATTTTTCTTCTTCTTAAAACCAAGGTATTTTGGAGTGCACATAAGTAGTTTGGTCAAAAGTTACCTCATTCTGAGGAAGAGTAGTTGGATTAGTACTAAATGCTTTTTGCTTAAAGGTTCCCCTCACATTGAGGAAGAATATTTGGACAAGTGTTCAACTTTTTATATTTTTCCTCTTACAGGGGATGGTTTCCCCTTGAGGAAAGCTATTCTCATTTATTAAATGGCAACAATAAACCCTGGATCTTTCTTTTTGTGTTTTGAGTGAAAGGCATTAAGTACATTTTACTCTAAAAGGGACTCACTTGTCAAGCAGAAAGAAATAATTTCACTTGTGAGGTTGTATCAGTCTTCTCAGAGTTTGTTCCATTTTTGGTTTTTGAACTGTTATGAATTTGACTAGTTTAAGAGAAGTCTTAAAATTACTCATTTTCATCACCAAAGAATTTTTCATTTGTTATATACAATTATACAGGAGTCTATTAGATTCCCACTAGTCATAGTCACAGATACTTGTAACTGCAGACACTGAATTTACTATCTCCCTGTTTTGTTTATATGCAAGTTAAATTCTTGGACTGTAAATTTGATTTAAAAAATGGGAAATAAGATCATCTCTATTGCATTTGATAGCCTATTCAAAAAACTGCTACATGTGTGAAAGGAAATTCTTGGTTTTCTTTGTCTATTCTGAGTTTACACTTGTGAAAAGGGAATCTTTTATTCTCTTTGCCTAGTTTGAGTTAAAACTTTGGTTAACTAACTTAAATACAGTACTTAGTATCTCACTAGATTGTGAGGACAGGATTAACTCTCCTGTGTCTACTTTTGAATTAATCAACGAAAGAGAATACACCCATACTTAACCCTAAGGTAAGGTACACTCTTACTACAGGAGTTTACAACTCCAAAAGGAAGACACCCTTACTTAATCCTAAATAGGTGGAAGTCTTCAACCAATGTGCTAAACTGAATGATAACTCAGAAATGTGTGAATCCAAACTAGGTGACAACTCAGAAACATGTGAATCCTAGGAGGAGAGTTAACACCATTAGAGGTGACAAGTCAATCCCATAGACACTGCCCTTGGGCAGGGCTTGTGATAATGAAATTAAATCTACCCTGCCCATTCTTAGATTTAATCACCAAAAGTGTAAACAACCCCACTTAATTCACAAGTGGGAAGGTCTATGACCCACATGTGCAAAAGTGGGTGAGGAATCAGAACTGACTGACTGAGTTGGTTGTGATTGGACACATAAACTAGGAGGAAGGCACAGGAAGTGACACAAAAGAAGCACCTTTAAAAAGGGAGTGACAACTTCCTATAGTTCTCTTCTTGTTCATGTCTTGGACCTGAAGGAACTCTGGCTATCTAACTGGGACTTTGGACATGAACTGTTTTATCTTTCCCTTAGATCTACATGTGGTGAGTAAAAAAAAAAGGCTGACTCCTTTAACCTCCCTGGAGGTACTAGCTTCTGGAGGGGCCCTTGATTAGGAGGAGCCCTTGTGGCTAAAACTCGTTTTAATTGACTTTTAGGCTCTCTGGCTGGAACCCCTGGAGCCCTGCTTGAGTAAAGCCCAGACTTGAATGCAAATCTAGTTCTTTAAGCTAGATCTCTTACTCTAACCTCTTCTCATCTTTCTACTTCCACTCTCTCCTATATTTTATAAATAAATTACTAAAAATCATTTTAGAATTGATAATTATTCTATTCTTGGTGACCACTCCTTTAAATATTAATATCCAAAAAAAACCCCTTTTTTTTCCTTTTTACAGGCTAGACAATTTGGAAACTGTGATTGGCCCTTGTAAAGAAGAGCAGGACTAGGAAACCACCATAAAAACCACAAAATCCTTGGGTTGGGGCAGTCTAGTGAAGTTGAGTCTTGTGGAGAGTGTCTTCTGGAGATAGTCTTCAAGGGAACTTCACTTGAGACTGTGATATGAATCATGGCTTCAAATTAGATTCTGACTCCTGGACTACTTCCTTGGGTGAGTGAAAAGGGCTGACTCCTTTCCTAGTTTCCTAAGAAACTAGCTTCCATCTTGGAAGAGGCCTCATAGTTACTCACTACTGACCCTCCTGGGTGAGGACTAGTGTAGGTATTTTCTTCTTTCACATTTCTCTACTTTATTGTTTCCCCTCTAATTTGGGAAATAAACTTCTGACTTGAGATATAATAACTTTCATGATCATGTTATTTCATATAATTTAAGTCCAAACACTAAATTTAATCTTTACACATGTATGGAAATAGGGTAGGCTTCCATTTCAGCTTGGCATGAGAAAAGTTAAAGTTGTGAGTGAAAATATGCAGATTTTAAGGAAGCTAGCTAATTAAAAAGTTAACCAAATAATATAATTTGTGGGAACTAATTGTAAGGATTTTACACCCCAAACCAAGTAATAATCTTGAAATGATTACCATTACTAAAAAAAATCAGTTGGGGAATTAGAATTTACTTTTCCCTTATAGAGAATAAGGGATATATTTTGCTCCAGCAGCTACTTTTAAACTTTACCATAGCTCATTCCTCTACTCTCTCTCTCTCTGGTCAGTTGTAGGAGGCTGGAGAGGTGAATAATAAATCTTTTACTTTTGACAAATATGTAATATTGTATGTATGTGGTAATAGATCAATTAATATATAATATTATCACATACTTTTTATTATATATAATTTGTATGTTGTTTTATCTCTTTCCCATCAACAATGCCTGGCCACATTGAAATGAGACTAAGACAAAAGACAAATATTAAAATAATCATATATTTAGTTTCTGGGGGGGATGCTTTAATTTATCCATTGGAAATTTCTAAATTATACCTGTTTCAAAATAATGTGTATAAATGTTAAAAGTTAATAGTTCTATGTTAGGAGAGGTGAATCTTAACCCTGAATTGCATTCCTAATGTTGGGAATTTGAAACTTAGAAAAAATTCAGAATTTGAATAATGAAATCATAATTCGGTATTTGCAAAAGGTCTCACCTGATTTTCATAATTTTTTACATTTTATTTTTCTTCAATTACATGTAAACATTTTCCAACATTTTTCAAAGAATATTGAGTCTTTAATGCTCTCCCTACCTCCACCCCACCCCACCCCACAACAACCCCTCCTTGAGATAGTAAACAATCTTATAGAAATGAAATTTTACATGTGCAATCATATAAAATATTTTCTCATTAATCCCTCTGTGAAAAGAAACAAAAAATTAAGAAAAAGTTAAAAAAAAACATTTGCTTTGGTCTGAATTCAGACTATCAATTCTTTTTTCTTTAAAAGCAGATGTAATGTTCTATCAAGGGTCATTTGGATTGTTTTGGATCATTATATTGCTGAAAATAGCTAAATTGTTCATAGTTGTTCATTGTGCTGTATTTCTGTCACTGTATACAATGATTATTTCACTGTGCTTCAGATCATGTAAGTTTTTTCCAGATTTTTCTGAGTTCCTCTTGCTTGTCATTTCTTATAGCACAATAGTATTCCATTACAGTCAGTATACTTTAACATTTCTTTGCCCCTCCCCAGAAGACCTGCTTTAAATATTTTTGTACATAAAAGTTCTTCTTCTTTTTGTTTTTTTATCTCTTTGGGATACAAACCTAGTAAAAGTGTTACTGGAGCAATGAATATGTACTATTTTATAGCCCTTTAAACATAGATCTAAATTGCTCTCTGGGATGACTGAATCTATTCACAACCCCCCCCAACAATGTATCAGTGTCTCAGTTTTCCCACATCCTCTCCACATTTTGTCATTTTCATTTTCTATCATAGTAGCAAATCTTATAGGTTTGGAGTACCTCAGAGTTATTTTAATTTCCATTTCTATAATTGAGTTATTTAGGACATTTTTTCATGACTATGAAGAACTTTAATTTCTTTGAGAACTGCTTGTTAATTCCTTTGACCATTTATTAATTGGGGCATCACTTGTATTCTTATCTATTCAATTCATTTCTTGATGTAGTTGAGAAATGAGACTTGTCTTAATAGAAAGACTTGTAAAAATAATTTTTGTATCACTATAACTGCCATCATGTTTGCCCTTGTTTACTTTCTGACCACCTCTCCCCAATTGCCCCTCTTCTCTTTATCCCACCTCCCTTCTCTTATACCATTCCCTCCTACTTTTCTGAAGAGTTAAGATCAATTTTTTTTGTCCTATTGATTGTATATGTTCTTCCCTTTTGGGGCAAATTCCAGTTAGGGTAAAATTCACAAAATCCCTTCCATGCCTTTCCCATCTTCCCCTCTACTGTAAAAGCTCTTTCATGGTTCTTTCATGTGAGATAATTTACCTCATTCTATTTTTCCTTCCCCCTACTACCATGTCTTTATTTATTTTTGTATTATTATTTTTATATTATTCCATCTTATTGAACATATATCCTTGCCTCTACTTATGCATACTTCTTCTAATTATCTTGATAATGATAAAGTTCTTTGTCATTAAAAGAAACATCTCCACATGGAAAGATATATACAGTTTAACCTAATTGAATGTCTTTTGAATTATTTTTTCTCTTATGATTCTATTGAGTTTTATATTTGAAAATCAAATTTTCCATTCAACTCTGATCTTTTCATCAGGAGTATTTAAAAATACTCTTTTCCTTGAATATTCATTTTTTCCTTTATAAGATTATCTTCAGTTTTCCTGGATTAAAGTTCTAGCTCAGGCCCTCTGATCGTAAAAACTGCTAAATCTTGTTATACTGACTCTGGCACCAAGATATTTGAATTTTGTGGGAATGCTTACAATGTTTTCTCCTTGACTTTGGCTATAATATTCTTGGGATTTTTACTTTTAGGGTATTTTTCAGAAGGTGGTCAATGGATTCTCTTCATTTCAATTTTGTCCTCTGATTCTAGAATAATATCAGGTTATTTTTTTCTTGATACTTTCTTGAAATGTAATGTCTAAGCATTTTTTAATCATGGCTTTAAGATAATCCAATAATTCTTAGATTATCTCTTCTGGATTTATTTTCCTGTTCTGTTGTTTTTCCAATGAGATATTTCAGCTTGTCTTCTATTTTTTTTCATTCTTTTGACTTTGATTGGCTTTTGCTGTCGCATGAAATCATTAGCTTCCACTTGCTTCATTCTAATTTTGAAAGCATGATTTTCTTGAATGACCTTTTATATCCCCTTTTCCATTTGCAAATTCTACTGTGTAGAGAGTTCTTTTCTTCAGTAAATTTATTAACCTCTATTTCCATATGGTCAGTACTGCCTTTTAAGAAGACTGTACTTTACTCAGCCTTTTTCTTTCAAATAAATTGTTTCCAGGATGGAAGACAGACCCACTAGGCATACATACTTGTACTGTATTTTAGATGCACTACAAGTATGAATGCCTCCATACATTAGAAATCAATTAGAAGTGAAAAAGAGGTTGGAAAAGAGCCAAAACCAGTCATGCATAATTCCCAGGGTCACTCCGTTAATATCTAATGAACCCAGTGTTATTAATCAATAACTACTGGCAAGAAGTGGGGAATACAGTCCCAAACAGTACTATTGCTAGGAGCAGAGCCTTCTTGATTAAATCAATCTCTCAAACAATCAATAAACATTGACTGATTTTTAAAAACTACTATTTTGTCACTGCATCTTTCCTCTAGATCCATGATGGGGAACCTTTTAGAGATCTTTGAGACCAAGTCCCCAAACTGCAACCCTTATACCACATGTGAAGAAGTGTTTCCATTGTGCTTCTGGGCAAAGGGGCAGGTCATGTGAGAAATGTCCTTAGGCACATGTAGAGAGGGGGAAATGGAGCAGCCCCCTCTGGCATGTTTCATCACATGTGTCATAGACTTGCCAACAGAGCTCTAGATGATTCATTATTGTTAAAGTCATTATCTGGGACAAGATGGATGCCACCTTGAATGACAGGACTGGCAATTGAGAATTTCGAAATGTTCCTGGGTGCCATGAGCCAAGGACAAAAATTGGTTGGCCTCACCCTATAAATACCCCCAAGGAACAACAGTTGGGAGTTCAGATTTGAGCAGGCTCATCTTGGATAAGGACTTGGGACAGAGGGAGGTGAAGGGTGGAAAGGGTAGACCTGAAACCTGTAACCTGTACCTTACTGAGAGAGAGCTAGTGGTCAATCAACATCATTGATATTAGAGCTGAGAGAGTATACTGATTCATCTATCAACATCAACATCAATAACCTTCCCTAATCTTTGGCTTGGCTGGGGCCAAGTCAGGTCAGAGTTAGTGAGAGAGTGAAGACCTCCAGTTTCTATAAGCCTAGCAATCTCCAGATTTGATCAACAATTAGATTAATAGCTAAGCAAATAGCAATAGGCTTCCTAAATCCTTAATCCTGTTACCTTGTTTTCCTTACCCATTAATAGATTCAATATAGTGTTTTACCAACAAGTACCTTTCCTGAGTGGTTAATATACCAAAGCCCCTGGGAAGGGGAGATCAATATACAGTCAGATAACAACATTTCCAATAGCCTTATCAACAACTAATCCAACCTCAGTTTGGGATCTAGAGAGATTTAACCATCCCTCCAACCTCTCAAAGGTCCCTAATCTGGGCAAACTGTTAAAAGGGAACATCTGACAGGCTTAGTCAATCAAGCCTGTCAGGGAGGAGAGGCATACATTCCATCAATAGCAATTTTGAGAGGTGTGTTTCCTCCCTCATCAACTATAGCTAGCTTAAGCCTGGGTATATAATCCCTCATCCATTCATACTGTCTTTAAGATCCACATATACAATCAATTACCAAGAAGACAGACAGAGATAGAAAAAGATAGATATAGAGATATATATTATATACAATCAAATACTCATTTTCTTTTTAATATTATGGAAGGATCTTTCCTATCTGCTCTGAGAAATCATTTATTTGAATCCATATCTAGAATTCTATGGATATTGCAAATGCCTTCAGTCATTTCCTTATTGCTGGCCATAAGAAATGAAAGTTGCTCTCCAAAATCTAGGAGATAGGGTGAGGAGGGGAAGGGCTACTCTTTCCCCTACCTAGCAAGCCAGTGAGAACATTATGTCCTTGGGAAGTCTGTTTCTGAGATGAGCCCCATGTCCTATTTATCTTTTCTTCCTACCTAGTCTTCCATTTCCTCTGCCCTTGTTTTTCAAGATTTCAGTAAGTCCAGAAATGAATAAAATGGTACAAAAACAAGAGGCCACTCCATCCCTAAATCAGTGCCTTGGAGTACAAAGGTCCACAGACTTGTAAGATGGAAGAAAGGGTACCATCACTATCTGAGGCCCTCTTGAGTACAGAGTTGACTTTATACTTCATGAACAACATGAGAGGCCTGAGTCATAGGAATTGTCTTTTTAGTATATCCATGGAGTTGTGGCAAAAACCAATAATGTGTTCCCATTTGTCCAATAGTAACGACTGCTTCATTATTTACACCAAGGAGATGTAATACCAGAATGAAACAAAACCCAATCTCAAGGACCTTACATTGTTGTTTAAATTATGTTAAATATGTGGTTTTGTTGTTTTTATTTTTTTTCCCAATTGAGTGTAAAAAGTTTCCAAATTTTTATTTTATTTTTACAGTATTTTAAAACATTTATTAATATTCATTTTTAATATGGTTACATGATTCATGGTCCCACTTTCCCCTTCACCCCGCGAAATCCCCCCACCCAAGGCTGATGCACATTTCCACTGGTTTTAAAATGTGTCATTGATCAAGACCTATTTCCAAATTGTTGTCAGTTGCATTGGTGTGGTCGTTTCGAATCTACATCCCCAATCATGTCCACCTCAACCCATGCGTTCAAGCAGTTGTTTTTCTTCTATGTTTCCTCTCTTGCAGTTCTTCCTCTGAATGTGGGTAGCATTCTTTACCATAAGTTCCTCAGAATTGTCCTGGGTCATTGCATTGCTGCTAGTACAGAAGGCCATTACATTCTATTTTACCATAGTATATCAGTCTCTGTGTACAGTGTTCTTCTGGCTCTGTTCCTTTTGCTCTGCATCAATTCCTGGAGGTCTTACCAGTTCACCTGGAATTCCTCTAGTTTATTATTCCTTTGAGCACAATAGTATTCCATCACCAGCATATAACACCCTCCTTTTCCAGTTTTTTGCCTCTAGTTTATTATTCCTTTGAGCACAATAGTATTCCATCACCAGCATATAACACCCTCCTTTTCCAGTTTTTTGCCACCACAAAAAACACAGCTATAAATATTTTTGTGCAAGTCTATTTATCTATGATCTCTTTGGGGTAAAAACCCAACAACACTATGGCTGGATCAAAGGGCAGGCATTTTTGATAGGCCTTTGAGTATAGTTCCAAATTACCAGCCAGAATGGTTGGATCAGTTCACAACTCCACCAGCAATGCATTAATGTCCCAGTTTTGCCACATCCCCTCCAACATTCATTACTCTCCCCTTCTCTAATTTTAGCCAATCTGCTAGGTGTGAGGTGATACCTCAGAGTTGTTTTGATTTGCATTTCTCTAATTATTAGAGATTTGGAACACTTTCTCATGTGCTTATTGATACTTTTGATTTCTTTACCTGAAAATTGCCTATTCATGTCTCTTGGCCATTTATCAATTGGGGAATGGCTTGATTTTTTATACAATTGATTTAACTCCTTGTATATTTGAGTAATTAGACCCCTGTCAGAGTTTTTCATTATAAAGATTTTTTCCCCAATTTGTTGTTTCCCTTCTGATTTTGGCTGCTTTGTTTTTGTTTGTACAAAAACTTTTTAGTTTAATATAATCAAAACCATTTAATTTACATTTTGTAATTTTCTCTAACTCTTGCTCAGTTTTAAAATCTTTCCTTTCCCAGAGATCTGACAAGTAAAATACTCTATATTCACATAACTTATTTATAGTTTCCCTCTTTATATTCAAATCATTCACCCATTCTGAATTTATTTTGGTGTAGGGTGTGAGATGTTGATCTAAACCTAATCTCTCCCATATTGTTTTCCAAATTTCCCAGCAGTTTTTGTCAAATAGTGGATTCATGTCCCAAAAGATGGGCTCTTTGGGTTTATCATACACTGTCTTGCTGCTGTCACTTACCCCAAGTCTATTCCACTGATCCTCCCTTCTGCCTCTTAGCCAGTTCCATATTGTTTTAATGACTGCTACTTTATAGTATAGTTTAATATCTGGTACTGCTAGGCCACCTTCCCTCACATTTTTTTTCCATTATTTTCCTTGATATTCTTGATCTTTTGTTATTCCAAATGAACTTTGTTATAGTTTTTCCTAATTCAGTAAAGAAATTTTTTGGTAGTTTGATAGGTATGGTGCTAAATAGGCAAATTAATTTGAGCAGAATGGTCATTTTTATTATGTTAGCTCATTCTACCCATGAACAGTCAATGTTTTTTCCAATTGCTTAGATCTAGTTTTATTTGTTTGGAAAGTATTTTGTAATTGTTTTCGTATAATTCCTGTGTTTGTTTTGGTAGATAAATTCTTAAGTATTTTATATTGTCTAGGGTGATTTTAAATGGTATTTCTCTTTCTACCACTTGCTGCTGTGATGTGTTGGAAATATATAGAAATGCTGATGATTTATGTGTATTTATTTTGTATCCTGCAACTTTGCTAAAATTATTGATTATTTCTACAAGCTTCTTAGTTGATTCTCTAGGATTTTTTAAGTAGACCATCATATCATCTGCAAAGAGTGATAGCTTAGTCTCCTCCTTGCCTATTTTGATACCTTCAATTTGTTTTTCTTCTCTAATTGCTACTGCTAGTGTTTCTAGTACAATGCTAAATAATAGAGGTGATAATGGGCATCCTTGTTTCACTCCTGATCTTATTGGGAAGGCTTCTAATTTAGCCCAATTGCATATGATGCTTGTTGATGGTTTTAGGTATATACTGTTTATTATTTTTAGGAAAGGTCCTTCTATTCCTATACTTTTCAGTGTTTTCAATAGGAATGGATGCTGTATTTTGTCAAAGGCTTTTTCAGGATCTATTGAGATAATCATGTGAATTTTGTTTGTTAGATTGTTGATATAGTCAATTATGTGTCTGGTTTTCCTAATGTTGAACCATCCTTGCATTCCTGGTATAAATCCCACCTGATCATGGTAGATGATCCTCTTGATAAAATAGACAAAGTACTGGTCAATCTAATAAAAAAAAAGGAAAGAAGAAAAACAAATTGACAGTATCAAAGATGAAAAGGGAGACCTCACCTCTAGTTAAGGGTAAATTAAGGCAATCATTAAAAACTATTTTGCCCAATTATTTGGCAATAAATATAGCAATCTAGGAGATATGGATGAATATTTACAAAAATATAAATTGCCTAGATTAACAGCAGAAGAAATAGAATACCTAAATAGTCCCATATCAGAAAAAGAAATTGAACAAGCCATCAAAGAACTTCCTAAGAAAAAAATTGCCAGGGCCTGATGGATTCACAAGTGAATTCTATCAAACATTCAAAGAGCAACTAATCCCAATACTATACAAATCATTTGATATAATAAGCAAAGGAGTCCTTCTACCAAATTCCTTTTATGACACAAATATGGTACTGATTCCAAAGCCAGGTAGATCAAAAACAGAGAAAGAAAACTATAGACCAATCTCCCTAATGAACATAGATGCAAAAATCTTAAATAGAATATTAGCAAAGAGACTCCGGCTAGTAATCAAGAGGAACATCTACCAGTTTCCAACATTTTAAAAAGAATTTTGAGTTTGGAATTCTCTACTTCCCTCCATTGTCCACAGTATGTTAAATACACTAACACAGATTTTACAGATTAAATCATGTAAAACATTTTCCATATTAATCCTTTTGTGGGAGAAAGCCTGAAATATAAAAAAGAAAGTGTAGAAAATTGACCTCAATCTGGATTCATAAGATTCCATTAAAGTTTCTCTGGTAGCAGATGGCATTTTTAAAAAAAGTTAAGAGTTCTTTGGAATAGTTTTGAATGGTTATATTGATGAAAATAGCTAAGTTATTCACAGTTTTTCATTGTACAATATTCCTGTCACTGTGCACAATGTTCTTCTGGTTCTGATCATTTCACTCTTCTTCAGTTGATATGTCTTTCCAGGTTTTTCTGAGATACTCCTGCTTGTCATTTCTTATAGTATTCCATTACAATCATATACTATAACTTACTCAGCCATACCCCAATTGATAGTTATCCCATTACTTTCCAGTTTTTTGCTCCCACAGAAAGAGCTACGTTAATTATTTTTGTACAAAAAGGTATTTCTCCAGTTCATTTATCTCTTTGGGATACAAACCTAGTAATGGTATTTTTGGGTCAAAGGGTTTGTACAGTTTGTTTTATAGCCATTTGGGAACAACTTCCCCAACAATGCATTAGTGCCTCATTTTCCCCACATCCCCTTTAAGTTATGAAGGACCTTACATTCTAAAAAAGAAATAATTATATCACCATATTTATTAAGAATTAACTACATGGAATTCTGAGAAGATGGTGGCTTAGATGGAGCAAATCTTAAGACCTCCGCACCCTTTCCACACTGAGATAGAAAACAAAATACTTCAATAAGAAAGAAGACCAAATCTAACAACAGGACAGAGCAGGGTCATCCTACTGCTGGATAGTTCAAGAGGTAGGCCAAGAGAAAGGCTTGAATTCTTGAACTGTTGGGTCTGAGGGTATAGAAGGGAAATCCCAGGACCCCTCCCTCATGGTCTGTGTGGAGTCTCCAGTGGCCCCTGAAATCTCTGGACAAGCAAACACACCAGCCCAGAGAGAAAGCCTTGCTGTCACCAGACTCAAGGAGTTGAACACAGAAGCCAGGGAGATGGCTAGAGGAGAAAGGCAGAGAAACACAGCAAAAATGCTTGGATGATGGAGACTTAGATGGAGCAAAACTTCAGACCTAAGTACTTCACCACAAAGTGCTTTGAGAGGAAAGAAAATCAGATCTAACAGCAGGACAGAGCAGAGTCACCCTACTGCTGGACAGCTAAGGGAAAACACTCCATCTTGCCCCTGCTTTTTTCTATTGAGGTTTTAGCCTTATGGCACATTAAGGGCAACAGAATAAACCAGTACAGGCTTAATCCCATCAATTATACAGACAAGAAGTCTTCAGAGGGGAGGGGAAACTCCAACACCTCCATAGACTACAGAGAAAATAATTACAAACCTCCATTGCCAGCTGGGGGAAGACCTTTCATCAAAGCTCATTAAATCCATCTGCTTAGCCTATGAGAACAGAGAAGGAAAAAAATATGAATAAACAACAGAAAAAGAAAAAAGAAATTACAATTGACAGGTTCTTTCCAGGAAGTGAAAAAAGAGCAAATGAAATAGAAGATCAGGAAGTTCTAGAGAATTTGACACAGGCTTTGGAAGACCTCAAAATTCAATTAACTCAAGAACTTCAGGAACTCAAAAAATAATCAAGAGAGGCTGAAGACAATTTTATGAACTAAAATAAGAAAATAAGGTCTTAAAAGCCAAAATTGACCAGCTCAAAAACAAAACTAAGAAGGCAAAATATGATCTACAAAGAAAATCAGACCAGAAAGAGAAGGATGACCAGAAAGCCAGGGATGAAATTCATTCTTTAAAAAATAGAACTCAGGGGGCAGCTGGGTAGCTCAGTGGAGTGAGAGTCAGGCCTAGAGACAGGAGGTCCTAGGTTCAAACCTGGCCTCAGCCACTTCCCAGCTGTGTGACCCTGGGCAAGTCACTTGACCCCCATTGCCTACCCTTACCAATCTTCCACCTATAAGTCAATACACAGAAGTTAAGGGTTTAAAATTAAAAAAAAAAAAGGAAAGAAAAAAACCAAATTAACAGTATCAAAGATGAAAAGGGAGATCTCACCTCTAATGAAGAGGAAATTAAGACAATCAATAAAAACTATTTTGCCCAATGATATGCAAATAAATATAGCAATCTAGGTGATATAGATGAATATTTACAAAAATATAAATTGCCTAGATTAACAGCAGAAGGAATAGAATACTTAAATAATGTAAATCATCAGAAATGATGAGCAAGATGCTTTAAAAAAAACCTGGAAGTCTAAAAAAATATTTAAAAAAAATAATTATTTTCCCTTTCTGTCCCAATGGCCAATCTGATGGGTGTGAAGAGATACCTAATGATTGTTTTAATTTGCATTTGCTAATGCATATTGCTACTCTAAACATTACAATGATATAAGACAATTTAGAAGGACTCATGATGAAAATTCCTTGTCACCTTCAGAGAGGGAATTGATGACTTCTAAAAGCAAATTGAATTATAATTTTCTCAATTTTTTTCATTGCCTTTTTTTTGGTGACATAGCTAATGTGGAAATATATTTTGTATTTCATATGTATAATGGTTATCATATTGCTTGTGTTGTCAGTGAGTGGGGGAGGGGCTGAAGGGAAGGAGAGAATTTGGAGCTCAATTTTTAATGCTAAAAATGAATAATGAATTAAAAAACAAACAAAAAAGAGTTAACTACAACAATGAATGTAACTTGTCAAGCTCTTCCTTTGCCCTTGTCCTGTGAATTAATACTATATCCTTTTAGAATTTTTTATGTGTTAATGTATTACTCTACTATTTATACATACAAGTATGTATGCATATATATTCAAACATATGTGGGTATATATGTGGCACACACACAAATATATCTATTCATCCTCAGCACTCAATCATCCCTTCTGCACTAAGAAACTAACAAATCTTTAGTTATATAAATACTAACCCTTTTGAGATCCTGTTCACCATTACCCTGTAATTACTTAATCTTGACATCAAAGTAGAAGAGAATTTAATCATTTCCTCATTCATTCCTATCATTTATAATAATAACTCTTCCCTATTTATTATATACCCAAAGAATTCAGGCATTCAATTCCTCACCTTCATATGTTCTGATATTAGGCAAAGGTAGTTGTCCTAATAGTTAGGTGACTTAGGTGTTTTAAAGTAGTTAAATGGAGAATAGTAGGATCGGTATTATGTGTAGCAGGAACCATAAGGTCCTTATTTAATAGATGATTAACCATTATGCACACTGGAACTATCTGTTTGATAATGAAATTGGACCCCAGCCGTCCTCCTTTCCTCAGCATAAGGATTTAACACAAACCAGTGGTTTTACAAAAGGAGTCTGCTGGCAAGTTTACTGCTACTACTGTAATCTCCTCCCACAAACCCCAGTCTTTCTTGCATAGAGATCATTTAAGAAATTTACTCTTTCTTAGGAATTGGAAACCTTGTAAAATGTTAACTTGCATTACATTTGGGAATGGTAAAAAAAGATGCATTTATTGAGTTGAGTAGATAAATGATGATGCTGGAGAATAAAACTCAAAGGAATCCATGTGGCAAAGAAAATTCTTTATGGTAGTTGACATTCTCTCTTCCTTATCTCACAATATACACTGCTGGTTTCTTCCATTAATGTTCATTGATAAATAACTTTTGGCTCTTGCCCTGACACTATAGAAATGTGGGAGTAGAAGTTCTTAGATAAGATGAGAGAACTTAAATATTATTAGTGTTGTTCTATTACTACCACTACTCTCCAGAAAGATTTTTATGTAGTGATAACTCCTTCACTCTTGCTACTTCTTCATTCTTCTTGATTTTTCTTCTCTTCCACCTCTTTTTCCTCCTGCTTCTTCTTTTTCCTCCCAGAACTGTACCTAGAATGATTGACTGAGTTGAGAGAACTCAGACCTCAGTGTGTCAAATTTACTAGGTGCTCTACGTCCCTCAACAGCTTAAAAGTGGCATATAGTATATAACCTTGTTAGCAAAAATACTAGTTAAAATAGGGAGTTACAAATTGGCAAGCTAGAGAAATATCTTTACTCATCTTCCTAACTTTTATAATCTCTGATCCAGAAAGAAAATCTTACAGGTATACCTTTGTTTAAACTGAAATACTCTGACTAATCAATGCTACCATGGTGGGTGATTTGAAGTGATCCTCTGACAAGTTGAAAATTTAGATGTGTGAATTTCAAGTTAAAATATTACTAAGCAACAACTCTATAGGGAAGAGGATTAAAGTAAAAATAAGCAAATGAGTCCTTCAGCAAAACCTAGAGTCATTAGTTCTTTAGGTCTCCTCAGAAATTTTTCCATTCACAAGAAGAGAAAATCATTTAGGTAAACTAAAGGAAATTGTACTCTTTAACTGGAAATTCTTTTAAAAATACTTTTGGAAAATTCTTTTCAAATCCAAAATTCTTTAAAAAATACATTTGGTATCTCATAATTAACTGACTGCTAGATAGGACATTATGTTTCAAATCTAGGAATCAGAATATGGGAGATTGAAAAGGCAATTAGAATGTGTCATCAAAGAAGAATGAGGATTGTGACTATGTCATTTTTCTTTGTATCTCTAAAATCATCTAGAATGCTACTTTATGTATAGTTAAGTTTGAAGAAAGTTTTCATCCATCAGACTTCCTCAAATGTCATTTCCCCTATGACGTCTTTCCTGAATCCTCCTTTCTAGGTGGCAATGAATTTACAGCTCAGAGGTCACATAGCATTTTGCACCTCTGCAGTATATTTATATAATATTATGCATTATATTTCTGTGTTCCTATCTTACTTCCTTCTATATAGCAGTCTCTATGTAGGCAGGGGCTGTGTCTCTGCATACAGTAAATATCTGAATACAGATTACTGAATGAATGAAGAAGCGTAGTTGAACAGATGAATTAATGAAAGGGTGGAAGGGTAGATGGATGGATGGATGAAAGAATGAATGAATGAACCAGAATTTAGAACTGATTTTATTTTCTGCCTCTTTCTATATCCCCCAGTGTGGATGGTGCAAAAAAGAACCTGAAGTGACTGAAAATTTTTTCATCATGTCTGGTTGATTTGGTATTGCAGAACATAATTCTCAAAATAAAATTCATGCATCTCTTCAGCTAAAGCACAGTTTTCTCTGGGCTAAAGCAGCTATGATTCTTTAGGGGACAGAAGGAGATGAAGACAGGCATCTAAGGGTTCAGTTATACATACTGTGTGTTTCTTTTTTTTTCTAACCTTCCAAACTCATCCAAGACAGGACAGGATCAATCAATCAACAAGCATATAGTAAGTACTTACTATGTATCAGTCATTCCTCTAAGAGTCACAGCAAAAATGGCTATACTTAAGCTTAACTCTGATTTCTACTTATTTCCTTAGCAGAGAAAATAATTAATCAAGCACCTTTCCAGAAGGGAGTATTATAGTATGGAGGAGGGAGTGGAAGTGTATGTGAAACTTCTGCTGAAAATCAGTGTTCCTATCATAAATAAAAGTAATACATTAAAGGAAAGTCTTAAGTGATGATTTCAGATAGGTTGAGGCACTGTAATTGCCCTATACTGTAGCATTTTATTAAAATGCAACATTTTGTTACTTAGAATTACACAGTACCTGATGGAAAAAGGTTTGCACATAAATTGATGTCTTTTGTATGATGGAAAAAAGTGTATGTGTGAGTGGAAAGAATGGGAGAAAGGTTGGTATTATGAGCAATATAGGATAATTTTTATACATTTCTTTCTTGCTTTGGATAAAAGACTCTATGTGATTGATGACTAGAAAATCTCATTGAGTAATCAATTGCCTTCTAAAAGAAAAATTTCTCCAACTCCAAAGGCACCTCAATATAGCAAAGCCAATAGAAAACAAACCCCAAGTAGTTAATCATGGCATATAGTGATGATGGTAAATTGGCTGATAATTTACAAATCACTTATTAATTTGTATTAATTGTTTGAATAAGTGTATCAATATATATTTAATAAAATAATATTTAATAGTAATAATATGAATATGTCCACATGCCATTTCACAAAATACCAATTTAACAGTTGAATATATATAATATTCGTTAGAAAAGTCAGACTGTTAAATTGAGGAGGGATATGTCAACATGACCACATTTTAAACAGATTAGGAAGGCTAGTTTTTAGACCTGGTCCTACCTTCATCTTGTTCTGTGATCCTAAGTGGTAAATCTCTGATTTTTTTTTTGCTCAGTTTCTTAATGTATAGCATCAGGGTTGAAATGTATTATTTATCTATTCTCTACCAATCTATAAGGTATTAATCTATCTCTGAACCACAGTATTTTTCTCCATAATGTAGTTTTGCTATGCCCTTCCACTCCTTTAATCTGCTCCTTTTAAGGGGTCCCTTAGATTCTTTCTTTTAGTCTAACTTTGGTTTATGTGTGGATTTATTTAATCAGATCAGGACCTGGGTCCCATCTTACCTAAATATATTCTTCCTATCTCTGCATTATTTCATTTGAGCTCCTGTACAACTATTTAATCAAATTATTAGAAATGAATAAGGGCTCCTAGGTGGCAGAGTGGGTTGAGTGCTTGCCCCAGAATCAGGAAGACTCATTTTCTTGAGTTCAAATCTGGCCTCAGACCTTTACTAGTCATATGACCCTGTGCAAATTACTTAACCATGTATTCCCCAGTTTACTTATCCATAAAATCAGCTGGAGAGGAAATGGCAAACCAATCCAGCATCTTTGCCAAGAAAATACTAAAAGAGGTCATGAAGTGTTAGTCATGACTTAAAAATAGCTGAACAAGAACAAAAACAATTAGAAGTGAATAATAACAAATACAACAAACCACACAGCATAGATATTTCTTTCCAGTCCACAATTACTCAAAACACAAGGTAACAAACGACTCTATCCCACAATCTATCCCACAAAGGCAGATCTAAAAACAAGCACTGAGGAAAATACTAATAATAATTAATTATAAAAAAACTAACAGTTACATAACATCTTTAAGGATGTGAGACTGAACAAAGCACTGACCTAAAAACTAGCTATTAAAATGCTTTTTAATCCCGTTCTGAAGATAAACCACTCAAGAAAGTGACTAAAATCTTAATAGAAATAACAGTAACATTTAATTAACTATCATAGACTAGTGAAAAGGAATACCATGATAAGTTGCAATATACCATTCTGCAACTGTATACAGGACATTTTTCATATTTTAGTGTGATGTCTTTAATTACTAATTACACTATATTGCAGAAATCTTTAAAAAGTCTGCCTGCTTTCTGTGACAACAAATTATATTTTCAGCTACATAATTACTTCAGTCAGTAATTTTTATTAATTATTTATTAGGAGACATAACTTAGGCTAAGTAATAGCTAAACATTTTTTTATTCTTTCTTTCTCTCCCTTCTTTTTTCTCTTTCTTTCCTTCTTTCTATCTTTCCCTTTTTCTTCTTTCCTTCTTTTTCCTCCCTTTCTTTTTTGCTTCCTTCCTTTCCCACTTGTTCATTTTTTTACCTTTGACTAACATCCTCCTTCTCCATCCTGACCATTATTTCAGTGCTACCCTGAGTTCTTAAAATCTATGCCAAAGAGCAAAAGGAGTGTCCTGTCCTATCCTCAAAAGATACAGGAAGTGTGTGTCAGTTATCCAAAGACCTATCTAGAAAAGTTTAGATGGGCCCATAAATAGATCTCATGGAGGCAGAATATGTTTTTTCAGCTGCAACAGCTCAATGACTCATCCTACCAACTGTAATAGATTGATCTACTATTATAAATAATAAAAATGCAATCTGAGGCAATTAAGTGGTATGGTGAATTGCAACATTCTGGGTGAGGTGAATTGCAACATCCTCTATCTTACAGGAATTCCACCCTGCCATTTTCCATGTTGCAGTATTGAAATTCAGGTGTAGATTCAAGAAGAAATGAGTTCAAATTTTTCCTCAATTGCAAAATGAGGATAACAATAGCATCTACCTCACAGGACTGTAAGGATCAAATGAGATATTTGTACAGTACTTATTCTATAGCCTGATACATAGTAGTCACTATGTAAGTTCTTCTAACTTCTCCATTATTTTATTATTATTGTTCTTGTTATTATTTCATAATGGTGGAAGGCATGCTCCCCACTGACAGCATCTTTGATCCCTCAAATATTGTTTTTTTTTCATTAGTTTAAAACACTTCTTGCATTTGTAATGGATGTTATACTTCTTTTGTTAGCAGATCAGTACTGGTAAAATAAATTCTTCAGGTAGAAATCTCCCTCTCTGCATGCAGACGAGGTTCTGTTTTTCAATTTATATATTCCCAGTCACTAAAGACACTTTAATCTTAGGAACTTGCTCTGGGTTATATAGTCTATATGTACTTAGAAGGAAGATATTGAACCCAAGACTTCTTAATTCTAAAAACATTTCTCTACCTAGTCTCTCTAGCATTTCACTTATACTTTACTTCTTTAATCTCCACTACCACCACTCCCAGTGTAAGATGAACACATTTACTATGTGGACATAGATAGATTTCATAAGAACACAGATTTCATAAATTTCAGAAGTTCTCAAACATTTTTATCTCAGTCCCCCTTTATACTCAAAAATGATCCTAAAATCTTTTATATTCATGTGGATTATACCTATTGTTGAGAGCCATAGGATGTTGAGAGCGATTGGAGAAACAGGGTCAAATTTAGGGCCTGTTATCCAGATTCCCTACGTGACCAATCCAGGCTAAGGCAGTCTTTGTGTTTGGTGCTGGTCACCTGAGCTCTGAGAATCTCTGGTACCAGCAGGTAGATTAATCCAGAAACAACTTGACCCCTCCAAGAGGCTATTAGGAGTCATTTAGAGAAATAGAGTTGGTAATAGATGTTTTATCTGGATCCCATTACAAAATCATTGGCAAGTAAAACTGTGTGTATTTTTTTTTCTGCACTGCATGTCAGATGCAGATAGAATGGGCCATCTAAGGTAGAAATCTGATGCTCCTCTTTTGATTCATTTTTAGATCCCCACATTTTCTCAATATTCTTATTGGAAAGCTTTGAGTCCATAACCAGACCAGCAGCTACTGAGTTAACAATTCCTCTCCTTGACAATTTCTCTCCTTGATAATTAAGAAGCCTGAACCCTAAAAAATATATTACTTAGATAAAGACTGGAGCCAGACAATTTAGTCCAGACTATCTGACCAGGTGCAGATCTGTAAATCAAGGCAGAACACAATTAGTAAACATCTCCATGAAATTTATTTCTGCTCCCAGAATTATCCTCTACTAATTGGTGGTTGGAATTTGGCCCTTGTCCTTGCACCCATATCTCTATTTTTTAGACTTTAATGGACTGTGTATGATTTGTAATCCCTTCACAGCTGTGACTCTTTCTTTGTGTTCTTTGTTTGAAACCAGTATAAAATAAAGTCCAAAATCCTATAGCGTTGGATCAGCATGGGCTAACCACTAGTTCTCAGTTTCATTTTCCTGTCTTAGCAATCCAACGCTGTAAAACGCCACTCAGAACCCTTACCATATAAAGCTGGTCCTCTATAACCTATAATTATTAGACATATAAGAAAGTAAGTCAATTTAGTATTATTATGAGAATAGCTTTGACTTCATAAGCCCCTTGCTTGGGTCTCAAGGACTACCAAGGTTCTCAGTATTATCCATTAGAAGAATCACTGAATTCATTCCTTTCTCTCATTTTAAATGGGAGGAAACTGAGGCCAATGGCCTTATTTAAGGTGAGCAAGATACTAATATTCAGAGGGGAAATTTTTATTCTTTGCATTGTATTATAAGGCCTTCTTGCAGCACTTCCCTGCAATATTCTCTTACAGATGATTTTAGTTCAAATACTGGGAAACCTTTAGTAACTTCAGTTTGTCTTCAAACAAAATAGAGGAGTATTTTCTGGGGCATAGTGATCTCTCACTACTTCTGCTTTATCTACTGCTATTCTTTTCACACCTCAATTTATGATGCTAGCTCTACCCTTTGCTTAAATTGCTACAATACTGAAAAATGTAAATTTCCCAAAGAAAATGTTGATGATGTTGTTGTGGATTGATGATGATGTTGTTTATGAAATTGATGATGGTGCTGTTGATGATGACAATGATGATTATCTTGATGTTTATGACATTGATGATATTAATGATGATGGTTGTTGATGCTGATGATATTGTTGATGATGTTGTTGTTGATGTTGATTGAATTTGGAGTTGGATGTTTTTCTTCCATTTGAACCTTTCTGACCCTTCCCACTGTAATGATTAAAATTTTCTTGGAGACTGTTGTAATGCAAAAGGTGCAAGAGAGGTTTTGCTCTTGCGGGGGTTGGAGGGTTGGGCAACTGAAAACTTGGGGCAGTTGAGCCTTAGAATTATGAGAGAAAGTTCAGTTGGTCCCTGATGCTTGAACAGAGCAGAAGGATCAACCAGAGCTCTATTTTGGCTTTTGCTTTGCTTTGGCCTGTGTTTGTCTTTAGACAATTTGTACCTAGCTAATTTCTCTGGAACTCTCCCTGACCTTCTCTATATTATTTCCCTGTTTTCCCTGCCTGTTTCCCAGGGCTCTGGAAGGCAGGGTGGCTATTGGGTTTTTAGTGAAAAGACTTTGTGGGTTTAGTTTTCCCCAATAGGCAAATAGGACATCCTCGAATTCAAACTATCTCTTTAGTATACCCTCTACCTTAAAAGCAGCCAAATCTTCCCAGGCTGAGAGAGCAGGTTCTTTCTCAGTCTAACCCATTCCTGAGACCCTCCCCCATCTTGAGTTTCTCCCTAGCAGTTTTCAGAACCCCAATCCCCTCTCTCCTTCCAGACCACCCTGAAACATTAATAAACCCTTGGTTACCGAATCAAAATCTCTGGAGAATCTTTGTGTTGAAGAAATCAGGCAAGGGTGAAGGGGAAGGAGTAATTCTCTTTATTTCCTGAGGGAAACTGGAGGCATCCATCTTGAGAGGAAGTAGTTGCCCAATGCTTCCTCCTGAATCCATTCAGTTTCACTGACAGGGAGGAGCCTTGTGATTCCTCCTTTGAGGATTTGAGAAACTGACAAGAAAGCCCTCAAGTCAGATTCAAACCACTTCTTTCTGGCCCTATTCCTTGTGTCTGTAAAAGTACATTTCCTGCCTGAAGGATTCAGCCTATTATCCCAATATCCTCTGTCTCTAGCTTGGGTGTCTAGTCTGTGTTAGCTGCCTCTCCTGAATACCGCACCTGTACTACCACTCTGTCCATTCCTCCCAAACTTAGTCATCCCTTTCATTTCTCTCCTATCACCACAATCACCTTTACCCCTCTGTCACTCAGCAAGGGAAGGAACTTTAGTGTACCCCTCTTTTTATCCATAACACTGTCTCCAACATCTTTCACCCTTCCATTGTATTTGTCTTCTCTCTTCTTCCCTCCTAATGCTTCTTTATGAAATATAAAATTACCTCATTTTATTTCTTTCCCATTTATCTGAGTATTAGCCTCCTTTTACCCCCAGTTTATATATATATATATATATATATATATATATATATATACATATACTTGACATTTCATCCTATACAGTTTGTCACTCTTCTCTCTAAGTATATTTCTTCTATCTACCCTGATGATAAAACAATGTTTTTAAACCCTTGTACTTCGGTGTATTGTCTCATAGGTGGAAGATTGGTAAGGGTGGGCAATGGGGGTCAAGTGACTTGCCCACGGTCACACAGCTGGGAAGTGGCTGAGGCAGGTTTTGAACCTAGGACCTCCTGTCTCTAGGCCTGACTCTCACTCCACTGAGCTACCCAGCTGCCCCTATAAAACAATTTTTAAGAGTTAACAATATCATCTTTTCTTATAGAAATACCAATCATATGATCTTATCAGGTCTCTGAAAAAGAGTTTTTTGTTTGTTTGTTTGTTTTCCCTTTCTTTATTACCTATTGGTGATTCTCTCAAGTTCTGTATTTGGGCATCAAAATTTTTGTTTGTCAGGTTTTTTCTTTATGGATGTCTTCTATTTTATCAAATCATCATGCTTTCCCATGCAACAATATAGTGAGTTTTTCTGGGTAGTTGATTCTTAGTTATAGACCCAGGTCCCTTGTTTTTCAGAATATGATTCCAAGCCTTCCAGTCCTTCAGTGTAGATGCAGCCAAGTCCTGTGTTATTCTAACTGTGGTTCCTTGATATCTGAATGGTTTCTTCTTAATAGCTTGTAGTATCTTTTTCTTGGCCAGTATTTCTTGAATTTTACTATAACAATTCTGGGCATTGTCAATTAAGAAATAAATGTAGGAGGTGATCTGTGGATTCTTTCAATCTCTACTTTTCCCTCTTTTTCAAGAATGTCTGGACATTTTTTTCATAATTTCATATCCAAGTTTTTCATTTGTCATGATTTTCTGGCACTCCCATAATTCTTAAATGGTGTCTTCTGGATACATTTTCTACATCTGTAGTTTTATCAATGAGGTGTTACATATTTTCCTCAATTATTTTCATTTTTAAATTTTGTTTTATAGACTCTTGCTGCCTTATGAAATCATTTGCATCTTGTGGTTGGATTATAATTTTTTATTTGACTTTTTTATTTTAGAAAAATTTTCCATGGTTACATGATTCTTTCTTTTCTTTCCCTTCACCCCCTCAAACTCCTCCTCCCCATAGTTAACACGCATTTCCACTGGTTTTAATATGTGTCATCAATAAAGACTTATTTATATATTATTGATAGTTGCATTGGTGTGGTCCTTTCAGGTCTATATCCCAAATCATGTCCTCATCAACCAAAGTGGTCAAGCAGTTGTTTTTCTTCAGTGTTTCCTCTCCTGTAGTTCTTCCTGTGAATGTGGGTAGCATGATTTTTCATGAATCCCTCAGAATTGTCCTGGGGCAATGCATTACAGCTAGAACAGAAGTACATTACATTTGATTTTACAGTGTATCAGTCTCTCTGTACAAAGTTCTTCTGGCTCTTCTCATTTCACTCTGCATCAATTCCTGGAGGTATTTCCAGTTCACATAGAATTCCTACAGTTTATTATTCCTTTGAGTACAATAGTATTCCATCACCAGCATATCACACAATTTGTTCAGCCATTCCCCAATTGAAGGGCATACCCTCTTTTTCCAGTTATTTGCCACCACAAGAAGCGTGGCTATAAATATTTTCCTACAAATCTGTTTGTCTATCATCTCTTTGGGGTACAAACCCAACAATGGTATGGCTGGATCAAAGGTAAGGCAATCTTTTATAGCCCTTTGAGCATGTTCCAAATTGCCATCCAAAATGGTTGGATCAGTTCAGAACTCCACCAGCAATGCATTAATATCCCAATTTTGCCACATCCCCTCCAGCATTCATTACTCTCCTCTTCTATCATTTTAACCAATCTGCTAGGTGTGAGGTGATACCTCAGAGTTGTTTTGATTTGCACTTCTCTAATTATTAGAGATTTAGAACACATTCTCATGTGCTTATTGATACTTTTAATTTCTGTATCTAAAAATTGCCTATTCATGTCCCTTGCCCATTTATGAATTGGGGAATGGCTTGCTTCTTTATGCAATTGATTTAGTTCCTTGTATATTTGAGTAACTAGACCTCTGTCAGAATTTTTTGTTATAAAGATTTTTTCCCAGTTTGTTGTTTCCCTTCTGATTTTGGTGTCATTGTTTTTGTTTGTACAAAAACTATTTAATTTAATATAATCAAAATTATTTATTTTACATTTTTTAATTTTTTCTAACTCTTGCTTTGTTTTAAAAATGTCCTTTCCCAGAGATCTGGCAAGTATACTATTCTGTGTTGACTTACTTTACTTACAGTTTCCTTCTTTATATTCAAGTGTTTCACCCATTCTGAATTTATCTCGGTGTAGGATATGAAATGTTGATCTAGACCTAATCTCTCCCATATTGTTTTCCAAATTTCCCAGCAGTTTTTTGAAATAGTGGCTTTTTGTCCCAAAAGTTGGGCACTCTTGGTTTATCATACACTGTTTTGCTGACATCACTTACCCCATGTGCATTCCACTCATCCTCCCTTCTGTCTCTTGGCCAGTGCCATATAGTTTTGATGACCACTGCTTTATAGTATAGCTTAATATCTGGTACTGCTAGGCCACCATCTTTCACATTTTTTCCATTATTTTCCTTGATATTCTTGATCTTTTGTTCTTCCAAATGAACTTTGTTATAGTTTTTCTAATTCAGTAAAAATATTTTTTGGTAGTTTGATAGGTATGGCACTAAATAAGTAAATTAATTTGGATAGAATGGTTATTTTTATTATGTTAGCTCATCCTACCCATGAGTAATCAATGTTTTTCCAATTGCTTAGATCTAGTTTTAATTGTTTCAAAAGTGTTTTGTAGTTGTTTTCGTATAATTCCTGTATTTATTTTCATGGAAAATATCTAAGAATTTTATATTGTCTAGGGTGATTTTAAATGGGGTTTCTCTTTCTATCTCTTGCTGCTGTGATGTGTTGAAAATATGTAGAAATGCTGATGATGTATGTGCATTTATTTTGTATCCTGAAACTTTGCTGAAGTTGTTGATTATTTTTACTAGCATTTCAGTTGATTCTCTAGAATTTTTTGAGTAGACCATTATATCATCTGCAAAGAGTGATAGTTTAGTCTCCTATTGCCTATTTTAATACCTTCAATTTCTTTTTCTGTTTTGATTGCCACTATTTCTAGTAAAGTGTTAAATAATAGAGGTTATAATGTGCATCCTTGTTTCACTCCTGATCTTATTGGGAAGGCTTCTAATTTATCTCCATTGCATATGATGCTGGTTGATGGTTTAAGATATATATTGTTTATTATTTTTAGGAAAGGACCTTCTATTCCTATATTTTCTAATGTTTTCAGTAGGAATGGGTGTTGTATTTTGTTAAAGCCTTTTCTGCATCTATTGAGATAACCATGTAGTTTTTGTTGGTTTCTTTGTTGATATGGTCTATTATGTGGGTGGGTTTCCAAATGTTGAGCCATCCTTGCATTCCTGGCAAAATCCCACCTGATCATGATGGATAACCCTTGTGATCACTTGTTGGAGTGTTTTTGCTAGTATTCTTTTTAAGATTTTTGCATCTATGTTCATTAAGGAGATTGGTCTATAGTTTTCTTTCTCTGTTTTTGATCTACCTGGCTTTGGAATCAGTACCATATTTGTGTCATAAAAGGAATTTGGTAGGACTCCTTCTTTGCTTATTATATCAAATAATTTGTATAGTATTGGGATTAGATGTTCTTTGAATGTTTGATAGAATTCATGTGTGAATCCATCATGTCCTGGCAATTTTTTCTTTGATGGTTTGTTCAATTTCTTTTTCTCATATGGGATTGTTTAAGTATTCTGTTTCTTCTGCTGTCAATCTAGGTAATTTATATTTTTGGAAATATTCATCCATATCACCTAGATTGCTATATATATATATATATATATTGCCATATATCTCAGTAAAATAGTTTTTAATGGTTAATTTAAATTCCTCTTCACTAGAGGTGAGGTCTCCCTTTTCAATTCTGATACTGTTAATTTGGTTTTCTTCTTTCCTTTTTTTTATTTGATTTACCAGTACTTTGTCTATTTTATCTGTTTTTCCAAAATACCAGTTTCTCGTTTTATTTATTAATTCAATAGTTCTTTTACTTTCAATTTTATTAATTTCTCCTTTGATTTTTAATATTTCTAATTTAGTTTTCGTCTGAGGATTTTTAATTTGTTCATTTTCTAGTTTTTGAAGTTGCATGTGCAATTCATTAACCTCTGCCCTCCCTAATTTGTTAATATATGCACTCAGTGTTATAAATTTTCCCCTTAGAACTTCTTTGGCTATATCCCATAGATTTGGTTAAGATGTCTCATTATTGTCATTGTCTTCAATGAAATTATTGTTTCTATGATTTGTTCTTTCACTAAATTATTTTGGAAAATCATATTATTTAATTTCTAATTAGTTTTTGGTTTGCCTCTTCATGTATTCTTAGTAATAACTATTTTTATTACATTATGATCTGAGAAGGTTACATTTATTATTTCTGCTTTTTTATATTTGTTGGTCATGTTTCTATGCCCTACTACACGGTCTATCTTTGTGAATGTTCCATGTGCTCCTGAAAAGAAGGTGTATTCCTTTTTGTCCCTATTTAGTTTCTCCATATATCTATTAACTCTAATTTTTCTAGGACTTCATTCACCTCTTTTTTATCTTTTTTATTTATTTTTTGGTTTGATTTATCTAGATCAGATAGGGGAAGGTTGAGGTCCCCAACTAGTATGGTTTTTCTCTCTATTTCATCCTTGAGTTCCACTGGGTTCTCCTTTAGAAATTGGGAAGCTATACTGCTTGGTGCATACATATTGAGTACTGATATTTCTTCCTTGTTTATACTGCCTTTTATTAGGATGTAGTTACCTCCTCTATTTCTTTTAACCTTATCTATTTTTACTTTGGCTCTGTCAGAGATCATGATAGCAACCCCTGCCTACTTTTTCTCATTTGAAGCCCAATAGATTTTGCTCCATCCTCTTATTTTCACTCTATTTCTGTCTGTCTCATGTGTGTTTCTTGTAGACAACATATAGGAGGATTTTGGTTTCTAATCCACTCTATTTGCTTCTATTTTATGGGTGAGTTCATCCCATTCACATTCAGAGTTATAATTATCAACTGTGTATTCCCAGACATTTTGATTCTCTCTCTTAGTCCTGTCATTTCTTCTTTCACTGTTTTCTTCTATACCAGTGTTTTGTTTTTAATCAGTTCCTATAATCCCCTCCCTGGTTGTACTTCCCTTTCTCCTCCTTCCTTCTTATTCCACTCTTATTGTTTTTCAAAGCTATGCTAAGCTCCCCCCCAAGCACTCTCCCTCCCTAGTATAGCTTCTCTCCCCACCAGTCCATTTGTTACCTTTCTATTTCTCTATAGGGTGTGAGTCAATTCTCTGCCCCAATGGATGTGATCCTTCTTCCCTCTTTAAGTTGATTTCAATGCATTTAAGTACTGAATATTTCCTCTCTCTAACCTCTTTACCCTTATAGTGTATTGTTATTATTCCCTGTTGGTCCCATGCACTTCTTCATGGAATATGAATTTATTCCTTTTTTTTGTTTTCCTATTTTTCTTATTATTACCTTCTTTCCCTCCTAGTTTTGTATACACACACACACACACACACACACACACACACACACACACACACATATCTTGGACATTTTATCCTATACAGTTTGTCCCTGTTCTTGTGTTTAATCTTGTTTTCTTTTCTCTTTAAGCCATTTGTTATCTATCCTGGTATGAGGAAGCCAAGCTGTCTGAGGTCTGAGGTTTAGTTCTCTCCAAGCCACCATCTTCTGGGCATTGTTGCTGTGTTTCTCTGGTTTTCTCCTCCAGTCACCTCACCAATGCCTGTGTTCAACTCCCTAAGTCTGGTGCCAGCAAGGCCCTTTCTTTTGACAGGTGTGCACACCTGCCCTGAGATTTCCTGGGCAGCTGAAAACTCTACCCAGTACGTGGGGGAGGAGTCCTGGGATTCCCCTTCTATGCCCTCAGACCTGACAGTTCAAGAATTGAAGCCTTTTTCTTGGTGTACCTCTTTAGTTGTGCTGCAATAGAGTTTCCCCTGCTGTGTCCCATTATTAGATTTGGTCCTCTTTCTTCTCAAAGCACATTGTTTTCTATCTTGGTGTGTAAGGGTGAGGAGGTTTTAAGATTCACTCTGTCTAAGCTACCATCTTCCCAGAAACCCCCAATAAGATTTTGGATTATAATTTTTAAAGACTGAATTTCATCCGCAGTTTTTCAATCATCCTTCTCCTTCTGGGGTGTTTTTCTTTGTAGTCATCTTTTACTTTCTTTGCCTGGTTTTCAAGCTAGTCAATTCTGTCTTTGAAGACACTGTTTCCTTATTTTAGTTCATGTGTCTTTGTTTGCAAATGACTTATTTTGTTTTTTAAGTTCTTTTCTGTAATAATTAAAATTGGTTGCCAAATGTAATAGTTAAAATTTTGGTTTGAGAAAAATATTAATGGTTTAACAAAAAGAATTGTGTGGTTGCCATTTATAAAAGCTAAAATTAAACTATGAGTCAGTAGGCTTTTAGTAGCTCTTAATTATTTAATTTAATATAAATATAGTACCACCCTAGACTTCCTATTATAAGTGTTAAATGTAATGGTTTGGCTAAGTATATGAAAATTATAAATCTTTTATTTATAAAAGATGTGAAAGTAGAGAAATAGAAAGGATAGAAAAAGACATTAACCTATCTAATTAAATATTGTTCCAAGGCTTTGCTCAGTCAGGACTTGTTAACCTTCAATCAGAATTAAACTATCTCCAGAAGACAGGAAGGGAAAACCAGCTATCCACTCACCCAAGACAATGATTGGAATTGAAGGTGACTCCTGATGCCTACTTTCTTCTATGAGCTGACCTTCTTCTTGAAGCTGGCTTCCTTCTTTGACTGACTCTCTTCCTGGAGTCCACTCTCTTCTTCTTAGAGTGACTCTCTTCTTGGTGTTCACTCTCTACTAGCTTCCTTCACCAGACTCCTCAACCAGACTACTCTTCTCAGGGATTTTCATGGGTTTTATGGTGGTTTCCTCTCTCTGCCCATTTTTACAGGGGCTAGTCACAGTTTCCAAATTTTCTGAGTTCTTACCTTTGGAACCACACCTTTCTGAGTGTGAGAACTCTTAGATTTCTGGCTTGTTCTCACCTACCATAAAGTAAAGTGTGAACTCACTAGGATGTTTGTGAGCTCCTCCACCTAGTTCCAGCTTGTGTTGATTCAATCAAAAGGCAGACAAAAGAGAGCTAATTTTGTCCTTACAATCTAGGGAGGTACTAAGTAGGGGTACCTAAGTTATAGTCAAAGTTTTAACTTCAACTCAAGCAAAGAGAACAAAGGATTCCCTTTTTACAAGTGTGAACTCATAGAGAACCAAGAATTCCCTTTCACACTATTCAAATAAAATCAGCTCTCTCTTTGACAAAGTTCCAATCCCCACATGGCAGTTGAGTGGCCTCCTCAACAAGAGTCTCACCAGCATAAGCCTCTTCCTTCAGCTGGAGTCACAACACCAAATCTATGCAGCACAAAATGCTTCTTCAGCCCAACTCACCAATGCAGAATGTACATTTGTAAAGTGCCTCCAGAATGAATAGCAGAAAAAAAGCCTCTTCTTCAGCCTCTCTAGGAGTCCTTAGGCTAGCTTTTTATAAGCAATTTCTTCACTTCATTTCCTGTGTCTCTCCAACACCACAGGGACCAATCACAGCCTCCCAATTTGCCTGGAACTGCCCAGGGGGCAGTGCTTATGGTATTTGGGGGTGTGAACTTTCTTTGTTAGTGATTTACTAAGTGTTAAGTGGGCATATTTTAAGTTCTTGATTCATTAACTTAAAATAGACAAAGGGAATAAAAATTTCCTTTCACATTTCCCAATTGTCTTCAACCTCTCTTAATTGTTTTTTGAATTGTGTTTTGTGTTCTTCCAAAGCCTGAGTCCAATTTGTTGGAGTTACTGCATTTTTACTTGGTGTTCCTTGGTCCTCCTCTGATCCATTTGCATTTTGTTCATTACCTGGATAGAAACTGCCAATGGAAATTTCTTTTTTTCTCTTTCTGTTGTTTACTCATATTTTTTCCTTCTTTCCCCCTGCCATTGGCTGTAATCTTGCTCCTCTGATTATTTTTTGGATCTGTGGGTTTGGGCTATTATGAGCTGAAGGGGCTTCTTCTCTGCTCTGCTGATTGACTAGATTAGGCTGATGGAGTATTAATGAGCCCTGAGGTCAGACCCTTCCCAGCTGGCAGCAGAAGCTGAATGTGTAGGTGAAAGTGTGGAGGCTAATGTGATCTGTGCTTCCCACCCTGTTATCAAGCTATTCTGTCATGGTTGCAGCCTTTGCCCTGGGTATTGTTACAAGCAAAGATGAGTGATAGATAGGGAGAAAATAGTGGTGCACAGACAGCAGGACACATGGGCTTTGCTGAAGGAGGTAGACATTCTAGATTAGAATACAGAAAGAGTTATTGTGAGGAAGATTGATCTGCCAAGGCTGGAAGAAGGAGCTGAACTTTTGCAGCTGGGATCTCGCTACTGTGTGTTACCTGAAACCCTTTGGAGATCTTGGCTGTTAACATTAAGCAAGTGTTTAGGTTGAGGAAAGGTGAAATCATTGCTCTTGGATGGACCAAGTGCAGAGAGCCAGTCTCCATAATACTGTGGATTTAATAGCTGACCAAGGATTTGTTTGAGTACCTATACTATCCAGGATTCAATGTGGATCAATATCTGCTGTGGTGTGAGAATACCTTTGTCTCCAGAAGCCCTTTAACAGCCCCCTCTGTGTCTAGCCAGTCAGTCTATCTGTCTGTGCCATATCTAGAGAGAAGTTAGCCAAACACCATTCTGAACTGACAGTTGGCTTGGCTCTCATTCTTAGATGATTCAAAACCTCTCCTACAATTCTTCACTTTTTTATCATCATTAAACTGTGTTTTATAACTTCCTTTTGTTCCTTCTTCACAACCCAGAGGATCCACTATAGGTTAATAGGAATCCCTGGAAGAGTTGGTCTGGATGACAGTTGGTCTCAACTGTCAACACTCATTCCCCAAGTCCTGTATTTATGGGGGTGGGTGAGATTCCCCAGTGTGTTAATGTGGGTCAAGCAGTTAACCCACTTTAACCCTTCATTCCTTTCTCTCTCCACTAAACCACCTGTGTTATTACTTACCTATTACAGTATTACTATCTCTATTATCTCTATTAACTGTGTCTCAGATGTTGAATGATTTATGGTATTAAAACTATTTTTGGTGTATACATATTTGGTATACACATATACTCCAAATATATATTTGGAGTATATGTGTATACCAAATATGTATATATAAACATTGTTTATATATATATATACATACATACATACCAAATATGTATATATATATATATTTATATATATAAACATTTGTTAAACACCTTGTATTTGCTAGGTACTGTGCTAAATGCTGAGGATACAAAGGAAGACCAAAACAATAAGTAAACTAGCCCCAAATTAGTCTATTCTTACTCTTGAGGACCTAACAGTCTAATGGAAGGGGAAAACATAAATTCAACCACTATGGGCAATATGTTATATAGAATGAATTGGAAATAATGAATAGAAGGCACTAGAATTCAAAGGAATTAGAATTTGAAGTACAATTTGAATGATTCATTCATTAAGTGCTGGAGGACAGATAATATATTGTATACTGGTTTTACATGTGTCTTCCAAATCAAGTCAATAAGCATTTCTTATGTAATTGCTTTGTGACAGACACTGGACTAAGTGTTCAGGATATATAGAAAGATAAAAACAAATAGCCTCTACCTAAGGAGCTCATGGTCTAATGATGGGTGGTGGGAGAAATTATATTTAAACAACAAATAAACATGCAAACAAATGTGAACAAAGTCCATAGGAGATTAGTTGGAGGTAATCATAGAAGACTCGAATCCTTTTAGAATATGATTATCTATAATATGAAAAAAAGGTTTTAAATGACTGTACATGCAAAACTGTATCAGATTTCTTACAGTCCTGGAAATGAGAGAAGAGATAGAGAAGGAGGATATAATTTGGAACTCCAAATTTAAAAAAAAATGTTAAAATTGTTTTTAACATGTAATTGGAGAAATCAAAATAATATTAAAAAGAAAACAACTGTATCAATATTTTGGTATCATATAGTGATGCCTATAAGGGGGGAAAGAGTGGGAAATCCATAAAACTACTTCTACACAGCTTTATTTTCCTAGAATTGGTAAATGGTCAGAAAATGTAGCCTAGTTTTCTTCATTATTATGAAAAATATATAAAGTTCATAAAAAGATGGGAAATAATTTGTTAAAAATCACTGTAGCTAAATGTTTTGTGATTGAGCTTACATTTTATTTAATGAAATGAAATATTCAATGGGCACCTGTTATTTGTAATTTTTAAAATCATCTACCTTTAGGGATGGTGAGGGATTTTTAATAGACAATTGCTCATTAAAATCTGATAATTGTAATTAAGGTTCTTTACTTTATTTCTATTTCATATTAGATGGTGGTAAGGAAACTAATCTGTACAACTGGCAGTCTGTTGGAAGAACCTCATAATGCACATTGTAAGACATAAAATAGCGTACAAAAGAAAAACACAATCACTTTGTCATTTGTAGGATTCTAAAGCCGTCAATTAAATTTTCTAAAAAACGTTATCTTTTAAGACAAGGCAATTTGTTTTCTTGATGTGAGAGAGCTACTATCAAATCCCAACTTGCAATGAGAATACTTATGCAGATAACACAAATGTATCATGAGGTTAATGAACCAAAACACCTGTCCAATCAAGCTTCTTTGTCAATGAATAAAATCATTCATCTGATAGTCCTCAGAATAATGTGGGATAAAAACAACAGTGAAAATAAAAACTTATTCATGAATTTCTCATGCAGTAATCACAACTAAATATATTTCTAGAATATCTTATAGGAGAGGAAGATGGGGGCAATCATTCAACACATAATATACAAGGAAATCTTAATAAGGGTTATTCTTATATCATAAACTCAGGACACACTTAGATAGTTCAACAACAGGCCAACTCACTGGCAAAATTATTTGTCTCAAGAGAGACAAACTACACATCTTAAAGGACTTAAAGTATATTTGATGTCCCAAAGAAAGATAAGTGAGGTTGTATTTGACTATCCAGATTAATTTAAACTTCAAGAGATAATTCTAATGATTTTCAGTGATAGTAGGGAAATCATTCTTGACTTCAGATATGTACCATAAATGTTAATCTACTGTGGCATGACCATTTGGTTAATGTAAGCATAATGAAATAGTAGATAAAAGATTTGTCACAGAGATAGGAAGAAGTAGCATTAAGTTCAACATTTTTTACATGGTAGATCTATGATCATGGACATATCATTTATCATCTTAGTGCCCCCAGACAACACTTTAAGGCCTTTGAGTTTCAAAGAAATTGTTATTAGTTGAGGGAGTTTCTGTTCTAAGAATTCTGTACATTCACTTCCTCCTCATATTTCCACTTACCCATACCACTACCAACACCAGAATCAATAATTAGTGGGGAGATGATTGAACATGGATAAATCCAATGCAAAAGATTTTTTAAAAAATTAAACATTGTCAATAACTTCTGAAAGTAATCTATGTGTTAAGAACATATTTTATAGAATAAGGTTTTTATTAAAAACCACTGAATCTAAGAAAAAATAAGCTGACTATGGAATCCCTTGAATTTCCCCTACAATGTTGTTTAAATGGAGTTGATTGAAAAGCTAAGCCATTGTAAATGGGAGTCTATTAGGGTGTGTCCCACAACACAGACTTCAGGAAATTTCTTCAAATGGTTATCTCCTGATAAAGTACATACCCTAAGACTATAAATAACAGGTAATCCTGTGGTATTTTTATTTTAAAAAAACACAACATATGCAAAAAATGAAATCCCTTCTGACAGATAGTTGTTGGTGAGAGGGATTGAAAGAATAAAAATTAGTAAAAGGGAAAAAATATACATTTAGAATACAATGTTCTGAGAAAGTTACTTAAGGCAAATAAATAAATGAATTTGTTGATAAATGGTGAAATTGAAAGTTTTGCTAAGCACTATCTATATACATCTACAATCCTCATTCTAACCAATTCTTATGTTACTTCCATTGAAGGATTTACCCATTCCTTTTTATTCTCAGGTTTACACTTAAAACATTCAATTCATCTCTGCCTCCTGACTTCCTTAGCTTCTTTTTATTTGCAGCCAAAATCTCCCTATTTACTGAAAGCCTTTTATGATCCCCCTTCCTTGTAATACTTTTCCTCTGTTAATTTTTTCCAATTTATCTAGAATATAATTTCTTTTTAGTTATCTTCATATTTTCTTCCATCATTCATCCAAAAATTCCTTGATGACAGAGACTGTTTTGCTTTTCTTTATATCTCCAGATCTTAGCACATTGACTGGCACATAATATTTGCTTAATAAATGTTTATTGATTGACTGACTCTCAGAAAGGATAATTGAAGAATAAAGAAAATCTCAGAAAGGCTTATAAGAATTGACAGAAAGAAGAAGAAATATAAACAGAAGAAAATGTACATAATGTCCACAATAATGCTAAGGGAAAGACATATGAGAGACATAATAAAGCTGCTGGATATAGTGGCCATACAATTTCTTAGGTTTGAATGAAAAATAACAATAACAACATCAACAGCAGCAAATACTACTAAAACAATAAAAGCAATAATAACAATAGCAATAATAATGCTAGCATTTATAAAATATCTTAAGGTTTGTAATGCATTTCACAAATATTAACTTATTTCATCCTCACAACAGCCCCAGGAGGTAGGTGCTATTATTATTCCCACTTTATATTGGAGGAAAGTCAGGCAGACCAAGGTTAAATGAATTCCCCAGGGCACATAACTAGTAACTTATTAAGTCTTGATGTGAGTTTAGACTTTTTATACATACACACACACACACGTATATATATAACCAGTGGAAGAAATGTTGTAAAAATGGAGGTCAAATAAATAGACCATTTATGTAGTAAGAATGAGGGAACAGCAGATGGAAAGCCAACATATGTACTGGTAAAATAAATAATGTTAGAGGAACTAAACGAAGTCTCAGAGCATAGCACAATGCCAGGCATAATGTCATGAATACTCATCTTCTTGAGTTCAAATCTATCCAAAGATATTTACTGTATGATCTAGGGCAAATCCCTTAACCCTGCCTACCCCAGTTGCCTTATCTTTAAAATGAACTGGAGAAGGAAATGGTATACCATTCCTGTGACTCTGCCATGAAAACCCTAAAAGAATCACAGAAAGTCAGATATAAGTGAAAACAACTCAATAACAACAATGGAAGGCTTATAATAGAACCTAGACAATAGTCACAGAAAAAACAAATGTTGCTGGGTTGCTATCTGTGCTAAATAAGTGAATATTCATGTCAGTGTGATAACAAATACATTGAAATTGTACATGATGAAAAAAAACCATCCCTTAAAAATAGAGGAATTACTGATTGAATTAAAAAATTATTATTAAAAGGGAAAGTGATTAAATAGGTGTTCGTGCCAGAGGATTTCAAAAAATAGAGACCCCAAAACTCAAGATGAGTTGAAATAGTTTGTTTGTAAATCACAAGGAATGGTTTGGAGAGAAATTGGGAGGTGAAGAATGGGGTATTCTTTTCCAGAAAGAGGTAGAACACTGAAGCAGGATGTTTTGTAGCAATGTCTCACCATAAAACTCATTTAAGTTGGTTTAGGCTGTTTCAGGTAGAGTTTATGATGGGCAATTCAGCAATCTCAGCCAAGGAACCTGGTGGAGGCATATGGGAGTAAGCAAGGCTATAGCAAAGATGCCTAGTTAATGAACAAGACTTTCAGGTCACTGCTGCTCCTGATTGGCTCTTTACCTAAAACAGAATTATGTACAATAGTTCATGGAAAATAGATATATTAGTTTTAGTAGTATTTGACAAAGTAAATATAAAGTTCTATACTTATCTTTAAAAAAATAAACTTTGTAAGTATAAGTTTTGGAAAGTAAGGCTAAAAGATTTTCTATATAAAATTTAGGATGAGTGTTTTGATAGACAGCAAATTCAAGTTGAATAACACATCTCGGGTAGCAAGGTGATAGACAATCCTCCATTCAATTCCAATAAGTTGTCATACAGAGCAGGGATGGAGAATCTTTTAGAACCTTTTAGACACCATGTGCTGTGCTGGGCAGAGGGGCAAGGAGTCATGGTAGAAAGGGGTAAGGGAACAGTTCTGCCTGAGTCCCTCTGCCTTTCTAGTAACTAACTCTTGTGCATGATAGCATGTGTGCCCACAGAGATAATAACATACACGTCATTCTTGGCACACGTGCCATAGGTTCTTCATCATGGATTTGGAGTATGATGCTATGAATTAGACATTACATTTTATGGACAATGACAAATTGAAATGCAAAGAAGACTGAGAATGGTAAGGAGACTGGATGTGGATCAATTGAAGACAATAGAGTTATTTGGCCTGAAATGGAGAACAATTATTTGGATGGGGGATAGTTTGGGAATGGTACTTCTCTTCAAATAGCTGAAGTACTAATACCTGTGGGAGGGATTCCTTTTGTTCTACTTGTTCTCAGAGCAGAGAATAGGTTTGAATCTTCAAATAAACATATAGACTTAGGTTAACAAAATTTTGCTATTAGAACTGTCCAAAAGCATAATGGCTATTTCAAGAGGTATTAAATCTCTTCTCTTCTGATGTCTTCAGGTAAAGTTTGTATATTCTTTTTGTTAGTGATATTGTGGAAGGGATTATTAATAAAGCATATTGTGGCCATGAATCCCTTTCAAATCTCAAGATCTTTGTGTTTATAAAGCAAGTATCCCCTGACAACCACATGAAGTGTTATTAAGATTATTTTACATGAGATGAATTTAGGTTCAGATATATTAATTGACTTTCCTTGCCTTAATCACACATATAATCATTCTTATAAGAAAGACTACGAAATCAAGAGTTTTAACCAATAGCCAGATTATTTTCCAACATAACATGCTGACTAATATTAAGAGGGTGGGGTTCAAATCTGGATTCAACAACCTGACTGTATGTGTTGGAATCTTATCTTTCATTTGACACTATCTTGAACTTTAACAGTGCGATTTCAAGCCAACTGCTTCTGAAAGACAATGACAATTATATACATCCTGAAAATAATAATAATAATAGAAATTAATATAAGGTTTCAAGGTTGCCATGACACTTTGCATATATTACCAATTTTATCTTAATAATAAGCAATTTAGAAATGTCCTAGAGATATCATCCCCTTTTTACCAGAGGAAACTTAGACATAGAGGTAAAGTGACTTCTAAAGAGCCATATTACTAAATGCCAGATATGGGATTTGACCTCACATCTCCCAAGTCCAAGTGTTCTTTCTATACTCTCTTGAATGCACTAGTGCAAAAGAAGTAAGAATAAAAGGACATAAAATATAACAAGGAGATTAAGGCAATATTTCATAAGCATCATATACTAGGACCAAGTGATTTAATACCAGGAATGAAGGGATAGTTCAATATTGGGGAAATTATAAAAAAATTAATGATATCAAATAGCAATAGAAACTATATAATTATTTCTTTTTTTAAAACCCTTAACTTCTGTGTATTGGCTCATAGGTGGAAGAGTGGTAAGGGTGGGCAATGGGGGTCAAGTGACTTGCCCAGGGTCACACACCTGGGAAGTGTCTGAGGATAGCTTTGAACCTAGGACCTCCTGTCTCTAGGCCTGACTCTCAATCCATTGAGCTACCCAGCTGCCTCCTATATGATTATTTTAATAGATGCAGAAAAAGCTTTTGACAAAACCCAAAATCCATTTCTGTTAAAGACACTAGGTGATATTGGAATAAATAGATAATGATCTAAATAGATCTAAATAAATAGATAAAAATCCAAATGATAAGTAATGTCTATTTAAAATCAAGAGCAGACATTTTATGTAATGGGAAGTTTAGAACCCTTCCATAGGAGATCAGGATTGAAACCAAGATGTCCACTATCACTACTAATATTCTATATGGTACTAAAAATGCTAACTATAACAATAAGAGAAGAAAAAAAATCTGAAGGAATTAAAATAGGCAGTGAGGAAAAAAACCTCTATTTTTTTGTAGATTATATGATGGTATATCTAATAAATCCCATAGAACCAATCAAAAATTAATCAAAAAATTAACAACTTAAGAAAAGTTTCAGGCTATAAAATATGCTCATATAAATCATCAGCATTTCTCTCTACTTCCAATAAAACTCAACAGCAAGAGCTAGAAAGAGAAATCCCATTTAAAATAATTGTAAACAGGGAGCCAAGATGGCGGAGTAAATCAGAGTAGCTCCAAGTCACCAAGAGAATCCTCTCCAATCAATACTAAAATATCACCACAAAATGAAAAAGGAGTGAAAGAACCAACAAGGAGACAAAGTGAAACAACTTTCAAGAAAAGAAAATCCCAAAAAGTAGATAGAGAACATCTGGGGCCCTGGGGTGAGAGGGGAGAAGAGCTAACAAGAGGCTGTAGCAGGGAGTGAAGAGCAAGCTAAGAGCATGCCACACACACCCTCAACCCACATCTACTGCCCCGGGTTCAGAACCTAAGCCCAAGCCAAATTTAGAACATGAGATCCTCCCTGGGTAAACAGCGGTCCAAGCCAGCTCACACCTCTTGAAATTTCAAACCTTTAGAGAAGTCTAGAGTCCCAGGCAAGGGCAATCTGGGCTGAGGTGGGCTAATCCATATGGGACTAGAGTTAAGCCAGGAATACCAGTCTGGGCTTTGTAATGACATTTTGCAATGCAATATGGAAAGCAAAATGATTGACAGTTAGCTGTTCAGAACTTGGAATAAGCTGAGCTTGACAGAAGCTAGCAGGTACAAATTCAGTTAATGGGAACGTATGAAAGGAGGATTTGAACTGAGACAGAGATTGCAATTTTGAGATAGGGATAGGTGTGGGAGGTCGTGGTTGGGCTTGGTTGGGTCAAAGGACAACTTAAGATACTAGCAACCAGCATTGATCACTTCCATAGTCTCAAATCCTGTGTTTTCTTATACTGAACATCCTGATTCTAATTCACTCATCAAGAAGAAGCAACATCATTTACTATCAAATAACCTGATTCAAGTTGAAGCAGTCTGGCTCTGCCAGGGTTGTGACTGGCAAACTAACCACTGACAACTGACAAGCTGAATACTCTGATTATCTTCAATTCATATACCATCTTTGTCATTGATAGCTTAGGCCAGGGGTCAACAACGTATGGCTTTTGAGTCAATTAGGCTCTTTCTGCAGGAGCCATAAAGTCAATTTTTTTTTCAGGCGCTGTTACAGGAGCACACACTGTTACAGGAGCATGCACCGTGAGCACTGTACGGCTCTCACGAAATTACATTTTAAAAAATGTGGTGTTTATGGATCACATGGCCAAAAAGGTTGCCGACCCTTGACTTAGGCCAAAGATCGCCTATACTCTCTTCCCCATCATTTCCCTGCTTCCCTCCCCAATTCTGTTATTAAATCTTTAAACTCACCTAAAGTGAATGTCATCCTTTCCCTAGAGATTAGTGAATATATCCTTGGGTATGTGAGGGAAGAGAAGATTTATTTCAACTGTAGAAAGGTTTGATTCTTAGACAACCAGCATTATCCATATTGAGCCGGGATAAACAGTTAGAAGTGGCTGTGCATTCTTAACCACAGATTCTTCACTTGACTATCTATCCTAGGACACTGTTATACTGAAGTTGGGTGCAGCAGATTCACTACAGATATTCCTGTGGAGTCATTTGCATTTCACTACCACAACTTGTGTGTTACACTTAGGAATCTTCCACACTCAATCAGTTTTCAGTTCCTCATAATACCAGGTTACATATAACAACTTAGGATGAGGACTTAGTTCAAAGTTTGGGATGGACGATAGTACTAAGAGTGGACCCTGGATATTTTTGCCTAAAGCTCAGGGCAGAGCTCTGGGATAGGGCAATCAAGGGTGTGCCCAATTAGAACAAGTACACAGTAGGAACAAAAACTTATACCTAAGCAAAGGCTACAATTTAAGTAGTTCCTACAATGATCAAGATCAAAGTAAGATAAAAAAAAAAACAAGCCTAAGGCTAGTCTTTGAGTTATCAGGGTCTCTAGAGTCAATGGAATCATCTGAATGAAGGGGCTCTCAGAGCTGTCAGCCCTCAGTCAATCACATCATCCTTCAAGAACTGAAACTGTTAAAAATCTAGAAAATAAGGTGAGAATAGGATCAAGGAAGGACTGATGTTTAAGAGGTACCCCAATTTCCCAGAGACTTCCTATAATTAGATAGTAAAAATGAGCAAACAACAAAAAAGCACATGACTAAAGAATTTTTATGGAGTCAAAAAGCAAGGTACAGACACAGAAGGGCACAAGGAAAGCAAAGCAAATACATGAAAAATCCAAAAGAAAAATTAATTGATCACATATTCTGAAAGAGCTCAAAAAAGACTTCAAAAAGCAATTAAAAGAGGCAAAGGAAAAGTGAGGAAAAGAAATGAAAGTGATGCAAGGAGAAATGAAAGTGATGAAAGAAAAATGTATCAATTGAAAAAAGGAAAATCAAAAATGGAAAGAGGAAATCAGGACTTAAAAATGAGAATTTACAATCTAGAAACTAATGATTTCATGAGAAATCAAGAAACAATAAAGCAAAATGAATACAATGAAAAAAACAGAGGAAACCTTGAAATATCTTATTGAGAAAAACAACTGACCAAGTAAATAAATCTAGGAGAGACAATTTGAGAATTATTGGAATACCTAAAAGCCATGATCAAGAAAAAAACAAAAACAAAAAAAACAAAAAAACCCTCTAGATCAAGAAAAAAATTATATTGCAAGAAATTATTAAAGAAAATTGCTCAGTGATCCTCAAAGAAGAAAATAAAATTGAAATTGAAAGAATTCACAGATCACCTCCAGAAAGAAATCCTCAAATGAAAACTTTCAGGAATATAATAGCTAAATTCAACAACCACCAAGCCAAGGAGAAAATACTTCAAACATCCAGAAAGAAACAATTCAGATACCATGGAGCTACATAGGACCAAGTGGCTTCTACATTAAAGGAACTAAAGGCATGGAATATGATATTCAGGAAAGCAAAAGGTTTAGGTTTACATATCCAGAAAAACTGTGTATATTCTTTCTGGGGGAAAAATGGACATTAAATAAAGGAAAAGATTTCCAAGCATTCCTGAGGAATAAGCCAGACCTAAATAAAAAATTTGAAGGCCAAACTGAAGACACAAGCAAAGTCCAAAAAGGTAAATAAAAAAGAGAAAATTTAAGGACTCATTAAGGTCAAAATGTTTATATGTCCACATGGAAAGAGGATATCTGTAATTCTAAAAAATTACTCTTAGTAGTAGAGAAGTTAGAAGGAATCTACTCAGAAAGAGTGTGGGGAAGTAAGATGATTATGATGATATGATGTATATGATGATATAATGTGTATGTAAATGTGATTATATGAAATGCTATGTATGTATGATATGATATGTGTGTATAAGAAAATATAAAACAAATAGAAGGATGAAAGACAGGGTTTTTATTATTTTTTATCCTGGGACTCCATTCTAGGAGCATAGGGCCACAACCAGTAGGCAATGGGTCACTCAGGGTCACCCAGCTGGGAAGTGTCTGAGCCAGGATTTGAACCTAGGACCTTTCGTCTCTAGACCTGGCTCTCAATCCACTGAGCTAGCCCAGCTGCCCCTACTTTAGGTTGCAGTTTCTTTAGCAGATGTAGTTTTTACAGGGTGGGGTTGCTAGCCCCACTCCCAACCCTCCTCCTTTTTCATCCGGGCTAGGGACCGTCCTTAGCCCAGGAGTGGTAAGGGTGGGCGATAGGGTCAAGTGACTTGCCCAAGGTCACACAGCTGGAAGTGTCCGAGGCCGGACTTGAACCTAGGACCTCCAGTCTCTAGGCCTGGCTCTCAATCCACTGAGCCACCCAGCTGCCCCAAAGACAGGGTTACCCTGAGAGAAAAGGGAAAGGAGAGATAGAATGGAGTAAATTATGTAACATAAAGATGGATGAAAATCATAATAGAAAGAGGAGGATAAAGGTGGTAATGGGCAATGCTTAAACTTTACTCTCATTGTAACTGGCTCAGAGAGGGAAAAACAAGTATATTCAATGGAGTATAGAATTCTATCTTACCCTACAAAGAAGTAGAAGGAGAAAAAGATAAGGGAAGGGGGAGGTAATTGTATGGGGGGAATGAGGGGAGGCTTACAAAAAGAAAAAATATTGGTGAGGAGGAATAGATTGAAAGGGAATAGAACAAATTCTAACGGGGATAATATGGAGGGCAATATATAGTTAGTAATAATAACGCTCAATGTGAATGGGATAAACTCACCATAAAGCAGAACTACTATATGTTGATTACAAGAAACCCATTTGAGGTAGCATAACACACAGATTCAAGGCAAAAGGCTGGAGCATAATTTAATATGTATCATCTAAAGTAAGTAAATCAGGAGTAGCAATTATGATACCAGAAAAAGCTAAAGTAGAAATTGATCTGATTAAAAGAGATAAGGAAGGAAATTACATTTTGCTAAAAGGTACTATAAATAATGAAGTAATATCATTATTAAACATTCATGCACCAAATGGTATAGCATCTATATTTCTAAAGGAGAATTTTAAAACAGCTTAAGGAGGAAATAAATAATAAGACTATACAATTGGGGGATCTCAACTTCCTCTTTCAGAACTAGATAAACCAAACCAAAAAAATAAATAAAAAAGAAGTAGGGGAAGCAAATGAAATGTTAGAAATATTAGAGTTAATAGATATCTGGAGAAAATTGAACAGGGTAAAAAGGAATATACATTCCTTTCAGCAGTACATGGCACATATACAAAGATTGACCATGTACTAGGGCATAGAAACACTACAAACAAATACAGAATAGCATAAATAATAAATGCAACTTTTGCAGATCATAATGGAATTAAAATTGTAATTAATAAAGGTCAATGGAAAGGAAAATTTAAAATTATTTGGAAACTAAATAATCTTATTCTTCAAAACTAGTGAATGTGAGTGAGAAAACATCCCTATCCCCTTATACATGATTAGATTTTAATGTTAGCAGTAATTTTAAGATAATCATAATTGTAATTCTCAGTATACATCATTATTTTAGAATGTTTTTCTTAATATTTTAGTAAGGTTTTAAAACTGCTTTAGCTTAGGCCTTAGAATCAGTATCACCCATGCACCCTAACTTGTGATTGGGTATGTGTCATTGGTTTTGACCTTAGTTTCATAACCAGATGTGTTGTTTGTTATCCATCACTAGGCATCCTTATCCAGAAGAGGCCCTGAGAACATTCTCCCCTCAATACCCATCAAGTGACTCTTAGGTCATAGTCAGAAAATCTCTTCCACCAAATAAGGGGTGCTTCCTAGTTGACCTAACCAATGAACAGTGTTGCTGGGTGTCTTTATCCTTTAAAGGATATGACTATTCTTATACTATTTTTGTATTTGTATGGAAAACTTAGCTGTTCTTTTAAAGTTATAAAAGAAGGCCTATGGGTCTTCTGATATCAATCAGAAGTCGGGCTTTGTTAGAGGATTTGACCCTCTTCCAATAAACCTAAATAATTACCTGGCTTGAAGAATTTGACTCAAATTATCTTAATTGACTATTCTTAAGAAAATTTTGATACATGGATCAAAAAACAAATCATAAAAATAATTATGGACTTCATTAAAGAATGACAATAAGGAGACAATATATCAAAATCTATGGCTATACTCTGGAAAATTTATATCTCTGAGTGCCTATATCAACAAAATAGAGAGGAAGGAGGTCAATGAATTGGGCTTGCAACATAAACAATTAAATAAAAAGAACAAATTAAAAATACCCAGATAAAAACTAAATTGGCAATGCCAAAAATTAAAGAAGATAGGGGGCAGCTGGGTAGCTCAGTGAATTGAGAGCCAGGTCTAGAGACATGAGGTCCTAGGTTCAAATCTGGCCTCAACCACTTCCCAGATGTGTGACCCTGAGCAAGTCACTTGACCCCCATTGTCTACCCTTACCACTCTTATGCCTTTCAGCCAATGCACAGTATTGGCTCCAAGACATAAGGTAAGGGTTTAAAAAATGTAAAGAAGATATTAATAAAACTGAAAATAGAAGAAATATTGACCAGGAGCTGGTACTTTGTAAAAACAAAATAGATAAGGAACTGATAAATCTAATAAAATAACTATAAACCATATGAAAAACTTGAGAGTCTACCTGCCAAGATACAGCCAAGTACTATATCATCTCAACTTCAAAACTCTTTTCACACAAATAAATAATCAGAAAAACATTAATTATTCATGGGTAGGTTGAGCCAATATTTAAAAAATGACAATTCTTTCTAAATTAATTTGCTTACTCAGTTTCATGCCAATAAAAGAAGACAGAAAGAAATATATTTCATAGAGCTAGAAAAATGATAACAAAAAATCCTCTAGAAGAACAAAAAATCTATAATCTAAAAGAATTAGTAAAAAAATATGAAGAAATGTGGCTTAGCTGTACTGGATATCAGACAAATATAAGGTGGAAAACATCAAAACAATCTGATAATAGTAAAATACAGTGGAGGCTGATTGGACACTCAACAAGCAATGGTAAAAGACTTTAGTAACCTAGTGTTTGACAAACCCAAGGATTCAAGTTTTTGGAAGGAAAAATTGTTATTTGACAAAAAACTACTCATGAAACTCAAAAAATAATATGGCAGACATTAGGCATAGACCAATATCTAATGCCATATATCAAGGTAAAGTCAAAGAGCATGCATAATTTAGAAATAAAGGATGATACCACAAATTAATTAGGTGAGGACAAGAGTTTACTTATTAGACGTATGCATGAAGGAAAAATTTGCTCAAAATATGGCATAGCAAACAATATGAGCTGTAAAATTTATAATAGTGAATATATTAAATTTTAAAACTTTCTGCACCAAAAAAATCAATGCGCCCAAGATTAAAAGGGAGACAGCAAACTGAGGGGGGAGGGGTGTGGGGAAAGAAACTTTATAGTATTTCTGATAAAGGTTTCATTTCTTATTTATATAGAGAACGGAATCAAATTTATAAGAATACAAATATAATAGTACAAATAAACTCCAAAAAGAAGAACCAGAAACAATTGTACTCAGTAGCCTCATGCTTAATAAAAGTGGGAACACAAATTATTTGAAGAAGAAATACTGATTTGACAAGGAACACCAGTAAAACTCTCTCTATTAATGTCATCTCCTAATTATTCTATATAAATCTTGTTTATATATAGCTGTTTCTATTTTCCCCCCATTAGTTAATGAGTTACTTGGAGAGGGAAGTTTTTAAGCTTTTGTTAAAGCAGTTCTTGGTATAGACCTAAGCATTATCACAAATTGTAAGAGTCTAATAAATATTTGTTTTCTTTACATGGCTTGAATATTAAAAGTCACATCATTAAAAAAGTAAAACTTAAAAGAAAACAATATCAAAACCTTTTTATATTTATGGCTATTAGAGGAATTATTATTTTAATTAATTTATTTATTTAGAATATTTTTCATGGTTCCATGACTCATGTTTTTTTTTTTTTCCTACCCCCTCTTCTCTCCCCTCTCCATGAGCTGAAAAGTAATTCCACTGGGTTATACATGCACTATTGTTCAAAACCTATTTCCATATTATTCATATTTGCTATAGAGTGATCTTTTAACACTAAAATCCCAATCATATCCCCACTGAATCACATTATTGATTATATGTGTTTCTTTTGCTTTTCAAATTCCACAGTTCTTTCTCTAGATGTGAATAACATTCTTTCTCATCACTTCCTTAATGCTGTCCTGGATCATTATATTGCTACTAGTTGAAAAGTCTGTTACATCTGATTGTGTCACAATGTTTCAGTGTTCTGTGTACAGTGTTCTCTTGGTTCTTCTCCTTTCACTCTGCATCAGTTCCTGGAGGTCTTTCCAATTCACATAGAAATCCTCCAGTTGATCATTCCTTTCAGCACAGTAGTATTCCATCACCATTGGTCGCCACAATTTGTTCAGCCATTCCCAAATTGAAGGATACTCCTCGTTTTCCAATTTTTTTTTGTCACCACAAAAAGTGTAACTATAAATATTTTTTACAAGTATTTTTCCTTATTATCTCTTTGGGGCACAAAACCAGGAGTGGCATGGTTGAATTGAAGGGCAGGCATTTTTTAAAGCCCTTTGGTGACTACCAAAGAAAATACATAATTCTGAATACATAAAATATAAAATATTTTACATGAACAATCTGCACAAAAAAGGATAAGAAAGAAAGAGATGAGTAGGGAAAACCTGGTCATTTTAAATATCTCTCGTATGGGTCTAATAAGCTTTATGTTTGGGGCTAAAAGAAATATTTCCCATGTTCTCCTCTCCTGGATTTCATGATTTCCAAAACCTGATTATTCTGAAATATGAATTTAACTCACACCTCCTAAGATTATTTCACACTCTGGCTGCAGGACCTCATCTTACTCCAAATCAGGTACTACCCCCTTCCCTTATTTCAGCTTATTTTTATGTTTTATTTCCCCCCTCCTCCATTATATTATAAGTTCTTTGAGAGCAGGAACTATTTTATGCTTTTCTTTGTATCCTCAATACTTAGCACAAAGTACTTGTTTAAATATTTGTTGACCCTTAATCTGAAAAATATTTAAGGATGAGTCATTTCCCAATGGAAAGATGGGGTGAAAGAATATGAAGTTTATCAAAAATAAAGAAATGAAAACTTATAACAGCCAAATGAAAAACAGCTCTAATTCACTCATGACAAGAGAAATTCAAATTTAAAAATCTGAGGTTTTACCTTTCACTGAAAAAAAAAAAAACAAAAACAAACAAAAAGAGGAAGGGTGACAAAAGATGTGAATATTCTGTGTTTGAGGATTTAGGGGAAGATGGGCACAGAAATATACTGTTGCTGAAGTTTCAACCATCTTTGAAAGAAATCTGTGGCTTTGCAAATCCAGAGATGCAACTAAGCAATTTTCCCATGATAAATATCTCATACCCAAATGCACACATGCACACAATACATATAAACACCCATGAACAAATATTTACATCAGCCTTGTTTATAATAATATAGAAACAGTAACAAAGTAGGTGTTCATTGATGGGGAATGATTAAATATAAATAAAATAGAACATTATTAGTCTGTAATAAATAAATGCGAAAAGTATAGAAGAGTGTGGGAAAACATTAACTAATGCAAAGTCAAATAAATGGAACTAAAACAATATACACAGATACAATGATGTAAATGTACAGAACAATAGAAAATTTGAAACTGAATGTTGTGAAATCATAATAACTAAGCTTGCCCTCAAAGAATAGAAATGGTAACGCTTTTCCTTTTCATATTGGCAGAGGTTGGGGACTATATGTATTGATTATAAGGTTAAACGCAGTTGATATGTTGATTAGTTTTGTCCAACTATTCTCTGACATTTTTACCCTTAATTATTAAACTCTAATTTTAGGATAGAATGAAGTGAGTGATACCTTTTTATTGGGAAATGGATGTGATACAAAAATAAATATAAAATGAAAATGTAAAAATAAATTTATCATTGCCATTTCAATTTTATTGAAAGAAAGAAATAATAAAGAAATTGAAAGAAATAAACAATAAAGTGATTGGATAGCTTGCCAGAACTAATTTCTTTTACTTTTAATAAAAGATATGTTTACATTTTAAGAAAGAACCAAAATTAAAATATTTCTCTTCACTATTAAAGTATGAGTACTAGACAAGGAGGTGGGGAAAAACAGATTTTAGAAGCGTCTTGTAGTCAGTCATAATAATAATGCCCCAATTAAAAGAAGAGTGCAGTTGGGGTAGGAGAAAAGTGATTGGCATACTCTAGACAAGTGATGGGCAACCTTTTGAACTTGGTGCGTCAAAATTCGCCAAAAAACCCAAGCATAAATTGGGTGGTGTGTCAGTTTGAGAAAAAAAACCATAACTTTGTGATTTTTATAATTTAAATAACAAAAATGTATAATTGTAATATATAATTATATTTAATAAACCAAAATAGGTAAATTAATATAGGTAGAATTGTCATCTATAGTGCACAGAGTGTCTACACTACACTACAGAAAATGTTTCATCCTCGGCATGAGACCCCATACTTCTCTGTATGGGGCCGTATGCGGTCATGTGTCATCGAAAATGGCTACATGTGTCAGTGCTGACACACGTCATAAGTTTTTCATCACCTCTCTAGACCACTCAACTAAACATTAATCAGAATGATTACAGAACAAAAAGGACTATTTAGTGTTGCTGCCTCTCGGAATATTTCATGTCATTTTGGAGGAGACTTTTTCACTCTACCAAATGAAATGCTTTATATAGTCCACAAATTAAAATGGCAATGTGATATTTGAATCTCTGAAAATCTAAATTCTGCTGTAGAATTTAATTTTAGAAAGCCTATCAGTTCCCTTTATGCATTTATAAAGAAAATCCTTGCTACACAGATCAATAATTGATTATTATCAATATTACTGTAATTCTAGTTAGAGAAATAAAATGTAGGCAAGTAGATCACTTTCCTCATTAGTCATAGTCATTTTTCTCCCTAATTACTAAATACAGCACCTTTTTTCAGATATCTAAAGAACCTTTGGTTTCATTTAAGGCTCAACTCAAAAGTATAAAAAAAATTAGAGTACCAAAATTTTATTCATATAAGATCCAACCTCACTCATCTATTTAATAAGCTATTGTCCAAAAAAGTGAATAATGGGCAATGGGGAAAAATACTGATTTTTATGAAAAGAGCTAAAATTTATATAACATTTTCATTTTTATAAAATACTTTTGTGTGCTTCATAACATGTCTATAAGGTAGGTGCTATTATTCTCATCTTATGAATGAGAAAAACTACAGCTGATAGGAAAGGAGGGAATTAGATTTAAAATGGTTTCTTCTATGTATCAGAGGCTGTGCTAAGTGATTTTAAAATATTATCTAGATTGATCTTGAGGAACATTAAAGAAATCACTTAACTTCTGTTTGCCTCAGTTTTCTCCTCTATAAAATGTGAGAATAATAATAGCACCTCTTTCCTGGGTTGTTGTGAGGATAAATGAGGAATATTTATAAAGTGCTTTAGAAGCCTTGAAGTTCTCTGTAAATGCTGGATATCATTATCATTGTCATCTTCATCATCATGTTCCCTGACCTTTGAAGATTTATGTTATTTCCAGTAGAAGTCCTCCCAAACTGACCTCTTCTATCTATTCAAAGATTCATCTTTGAGATAGCAAGAGGCTAACGTACAACACTTGTACAAGTAAAGGTGAGATGCATCTGCCTTTATACACACATCTGTTCAATATTTGTGCAAAGGATAGTCTCCTAGTTCCTCCTATTCATATGAAATTTTATGGAACCTCATCTATAGACAGTTTAAATATCAAATTTGGCTTGTTCTCGGTGATTTTATCCTTGAGGACTCCCATATATGAAATCTTATCTTCTGGGCCTTAGGGCAATATAATTGGTCGAGGGACTGAAGATACAGCGGGTCTTGCTTATGGATAGTTTTGCAGGCTATCATGGCAGTGTGTGCATGGGCTTTGCTGGGCTTGCCCATTAGGCTAGATACCTTTTACAAAACTCAGGAACAAAAGGAGCTAGTGTAAGTAGCACAATAGATATGTTTACTATTTTAGAAATATTTTTGTCTTTTTTTGGACCTCAGAAACTTAGTAACCATCGTTTCCTCATCTATAAAATGAGCCAGAGAAGGAAATGGCTACTCTCTCCTGTATATTTGTCAAGAAAAGCCAAAATAGGGTCATGAAGAATTGAACATGACTTAAACAACTGAACAACAGAAACGAAGTCTCTGATACAAGGTATACTTTTTGTGTTTACATCATTCATGTGTTGAAAATCCACATATGACATAAATGTCTTTTATTTGGTCAGTATTTTTTGTGCCCTTATGTAACCCAAATCTCCTCTTCATTTATTGTTATGCTTATTTTAAGGTATTTCTTTGAGTTCTAGATACATTGTTTCCGGGAGTCTTCTTTTCCCCTTCAAACTGTATATGCCCCTGCACCCATTGCTTCATCCTTCTTGGTAGGAGGAAAGTGAAACTGAATCTTTCCCAAGGAAGAAAACAAACCTCAGAAAGAAGAAAAGAACCAGTGTTGCTCTGCTACCTAATAAACCCTGCTTTATCAACCCCAGGCAATAAGCACATATTCACCATGACAGATTTATTAGAAAAGATATTTGGAACAAGATTTGACTCCTTTTGTTTCTTTAGTTAATGATATGAAACCAGCCCCAACTTTTGTGAATTCCCATATAGTCAGGGCACTAGATTTCCTGGCCTTTGGATTGCTTCCAGATCACCAGGTTCTTAGCAAAAGCAGCAGTAGCAGCAACAATTTAGAAGCCAAAAACAACAGCCTAGAACAAGAGGCCAGAAAGTTTTTGATGCATAGAACCTTTAAACAAAAGCCTTCTGAGAATTAAGTCATGTTAAAAATTGGATATGTCATTAAATCTGCTCTGGGCTTGCCTTTCTAATCTGATTAAACTGACTGTGATAACCCAAGGGATGTTCTGATCACTGAAAGAAGGTTCTGTTAATGATCTCTGGTCAGAGCTTTCATTTCCATCTTAGATATTCTCAAGCTTCTGGTATTTCAAGGTTTCAAAAGCTCTTGGCACAACAGGAGTTCTTAACCTTACATGATGTTTGTTTTATTTTGAATCTCTGCCTCTTCGTGTTCAATAGGCAAAGGGCCTCTGGATGAGGGCAGTCATTCTATTTTCTTTTCTGACTGCACTGCATTTGATGGGCCAGGTTTACCAGGTCCCTCTGACCTCATAGGCTAAGCTGAATTCTCTAGGTAAGACAGGGAGAGGGAGCAATCTTGACAGTCAAACTCTTCTTATCTCATGGGAACCTAGTACTTTCCAGGACCACTAAAGCTCAGCTCAAACAATGCAGCTGGGCTGCATCCAGATTTGACACATACTGTTTGGTGTAATCTGCTGAGTCTCAAAGATGAAAAAAAAATGCTGTTCAGAAGCATCTTATGTGTTTTGTGTTAAATTAAATCTCCATAATGCATTACCTTGGCACCAGCTGTTAAAAATAGCAGGAGAAATAATAGCAGTGGCAGGGCAAAAGAATAATTGGCATAGTAAGTGTAATTAGTATTGTATGGAAAAATGCCAGCACCGACCAGTAGTTGCTCTGCAGTAAATAGCTGTATTTATTACTCTGTGTGTTTCTGCACACACTAATGGGTTTCTTTCTCCACAATGTCTCCATTTTAATTTTGGCGTGGGTTGGAGGATGAGTGGGGGGAAAATTAGTCTGCCTTTTCAAGTGGTCTCCTGGGAAAAGCACTGAACTGGGAGTCAGGAGCCCTGAGCACTCGTTCTGCTTGTATTCCTAACCCTTTCCTCTCTGGCACTCAATTTGTTCATCAATCAAGAGAGAGTTTTGGAATAGATAATTTTAAAGATGCTTTATAGTTCTCAGAGGATGCAACTAGGTACTCCTTCTAAGTGGCCAAATAATAATAATATAGTTCTTAGGAGTTACCAGATTCATTTTCCTATGTGGGTATGTAAATAGTTTAACTTATTTCAATGTCTTTTGCTTTCTTTGTCTTGTTTACCTTTTTATATTTCTCTTCAGCCTTGTATTTGAGAGTCAAAGTTCCCATTTAATTCTAGTCTTTTTATCAAGAATGTTTGAAAGTCCACTATTTCATTGAATACCCTTTTTTTCATCATTGAAATCCTAACCCCTTTTCCTCTGGGATATCATATTACAAGTCCTCCAAACCTTTAATGTAAAATTTCTAAGGCTTGTGTTGACCCTGACTGGCTGCATGGTATTTAAATTGTTTTTCTTTGACTATTTGAAATATTTTATCCTTTACCCAGGAGTCCTGGAATTTGGCTGTAATATATATTCCTGGGATTGTTCCTTTTTGGATTTCTTTCAGAAGGTGATTGATGGATTTTTTTCCATTTCTGTTTTACCCTCTGGTTCTAGAGTATCAGGCCAGTTTTCATTTAAAATTTCTTGAAATTTGATGTCTAAGCTTTTTTTATTCATCATGACTTTCAAGTAGTACAATGATTCTTAATTTGTCTTTCTTGGATTTATTTTCTAGGCCAGTTGTTTTTTGTTTGTTTGTTTGTTTTTCCAGTGAGATATTTCACATTTTCTTCCATTTTTTCTTTTGAATTTGACCGTGTCTTAATGTTTTATGGAGTCTTTAAATTCCCCTTGCCAAATTCTAATGTTTAAGAAATTATTTTCTTCACTGAAAATGTGTACTTCCTTTTCCATTTGGCAAATTCTGCTTTTTAAACAGCTGTTTTTCCTTAGTGAAATTTTGTACCTCTTTTGTCAATAGGACTGATAATGCTTTTTAAGAAATCCTTCTCTTTATTTGGATTTGTGAGCCTCTTTAATCAATTGTCTGATTCTGTTTTTTAAGATATTAATTTATTCAGGTTTTTTGTGTTTCCTTTATCAAGGTGTTGACTCTTTTGGTCATTCTTGTCCTGTGTCACTTTCATTTCTTTTCTTCTACCTCTTTTATTTGATTTTTAAAATCCTTTTTGAATTCCTCCATTGATTATTTTTGGGCTTGAGAGTAATACATACCTTTCTTGGAGATTTTGGATGCAACAATATTGACTTTGTTGTTTTCTTCTAAGTTTGTGTTTTGGCCATCCATGTGATGAAATAACTTTCTATGTTGAGTTTTTTTTTGTTTGTGTGTGTGTGTGTGTGTGTGTGTGTGTGTGTGTATTTTTTGCTCATTTTCCAGTATTTTTCTTTTTTTTATTTAACAAAAAACTGTTAATGTTGGGCTCTGTACCTGTGGAGCACTATTCCAGTATTCATGTTCTTCATTCTACTCCCTCTACAGCTAACTCTGGGAAAATATGTTTTTAGTCCTTCCAAGGTGGTATGATGTAAGGAGAGATGTGTTCAATACTCTTCCAGTCTGTGCTCAGGTCCATGAGTAATGTATATCACTCTTTTCTCCTTTGGAACTGTGACTAGGATTCCCTGCTTCTGTTTAGATGCAAGCCCTGATATGTACTAGTGTTCTCCCTCACTCTAAGATCATGCCCCAGACTAAACTTGATTCTGTGTTTAGACATTGTAACAAGAGTCTTACACCCAGAGTAAGCAGGGGATACTGGTAATCTCCTTCTGAGCAATTGTTCAATCCTCCTTACCATCTATGAGTTCTAGAAAGCTTTGTTGCTGATTCAGCTGTGTCCAAGATTCATTGCCACAGTGTGGTCTGCTTTGGAATGCTGCTTTGCACTCAACTTCCACCTTCATAGACTCATGGTTTTTTTTTTTTTGGAGTTTTTTTGCTGGCCTATTAAGATTTTTTTTGACTAAAAATTATTTTACTCTATCTTTTTGAGGATTCCGTTGTTCCAGAATATTTTCTGAGGTATTATATCATAGTTTTTCCAAGGGTAATTTGGTAGATATTAAGTAGGTCTGTATACTTTCTGCTCCATCTTGATTCTGCTACTACCTTCAGTTTCCTCTGAGAAAACAATTATTGTTGTTTCTAATTGTTCTTGATTTGAATATGGTAAACCCATAAATGTGTGGTATGCTCACAAGTATACATTTAGTTAATTAACTTTGAAATTTGGTTTACCCTTTTTCCAAAGAAGACTGTTTTTTGCATTGAAGGGAGAAATCATCATTGAAAATACTTATTATTGCATTCTGTTAGATGAAGGGAAGGAATAAGATGACCTCAAGAACACTATGAGAGTGAGGATTTTTAATTTCCAAGAAGGGTATGGGCTAGAAATGATTTCTGCTGTTTGTCAAAGAGTATGATACTTTGGGGCATTCAAATTCCATGCTTGTTCAATTCCTTTACATTAAATATTGATATATTAAAAAAACTTCACAAATAGAGAATAGCAAGTAAATCCATTTATTCCAGCAAAAGGTAATCAGACAAAGAGAAGTTATACAATTAGAATATATAAAAGCATATAGATGGACTCTTTAGTAGGGAGTGAGGTGAGATTTCATCTCAAACCACAGAGAGGGCTCTATCTTGCCCAAAGGGGTCAACTCCAGAATTATTTTTAAGGTGTTTGTTTACACATTAGGCAGAACCAATGCAACAAAGATTAGAAGGGAAATAACAAACCAGTTAAATTTTTTTAAAAAGTGTTTCTAACAGACTTCATTTCTCACCTAAAGAGAGATTGAGTCAATTTTTTTTTAAATACAAAGCATCCCCCAATTGACAAATGGTCAAAGGATAGGAACTGTCATTTCTCAGTGGAATAAATTCAAACTATCATATGAAAAATACTACAAATCATTATTAATTAGAGAAGTGGAAATTAAAATAACTCTGAAGTACCACTTCACACCTTTAAGATTGGCTAATATGACAAAAAATCCTTAATGATAAATGATAGAGGAAATATGGAAATTGAGACACTAATATGTCATTGGTAGAGCTGTGAACTGATATAATCTTTCTGGAAAGCAATTTGGAATTATGACTAAAGGGCCATAAAATTGAGCATGCCCTTTGACTCATTAATACCACTATTGTGTCTATATCCCAAATAGTCAAAAAAAGGTGTTAAAGGATTTACTTATACAAATAATATTTATAGCAGCTCTTTTGTGGTAGAAAAGACTTGGAATGTAAAGAGATGTTCAGCCAATTAGGAATGACTGAACAAGTTGTAGCATATAACTGTAATGAAATATTAGTGCAGCATAAGAAACAAACAAGACAATCACAAAAAATCCTGGAAAGATATGAAGTAATGCAAAGTGGAGTGAATAGAACCATGAGAACTTTGTACAGAGTAATGACAATAAAGAACAATGATCAATTGTGAATAACTTAATTAATATCAGACATGCAAGGATCCTGGACAACTACAAATGGCTCATGATGAAAATGGCTATCTAACACCATAGAAGGAATTGATGGAGGAATCTGAATACAGATTGAAGTATATAGTTCTTAATGTTTTCTTTTCACCAATTTTTCTCTTGTGTAAATTATTTGAGTTGTTTTTCACATGACAAATATAGAAATGTGTATTGTATCATAAATTTACAACACATCATCTGCTATTTTGGGGAGAAGGAATGGGTAGGGGAGAGGGAGAGAAAATGGATTGCAAAATGTAAGAATTAAATATCAGAAATTTCAAAATTAAAAATTGTATTGACTTGTAATCTGAGGAACATTTTTAATAGAATAATTAATAGAATAAATCAAGAATATGTTGAGAAGCCAGCTTCCCCTGCTTGATTTCTGAATTTCCCTTCATGTGTGCCTTTCACAATGAGTATCCAGACAATATATATCTCAGTTTCTTAACAGCTCTAGCCCCAGTTATGTCCCTCATACAGGTATGAAACCTTGCATTTAGCATTTCTCTTCTAGGAGTAGTAACTCCCTTCTTTTACAGCAGCTTACACCACCACAACGATTACCACTACAACCCCCTCTATACTCCAAACCCTTAAACTTGACTGGGTGCCTAGTTATGCAAGTATTTTCTAAATCCATAGTTCATAAACCCCCATTGATTTGTTTACCTTTCATGGTCAGGCAGAAAATATAATTTTCAAAGTGAAGGAATTCAGGAAAATTGTAGATTAAAAGTATCAACAAAAAATTTCCCTGATGAGTCTGCGATCACTAGCCTATATACATATGTATAATGTCATGCTAGGAAAGAAAGAGTATAGGGAACATGTGTTCAGGATGACATGTGGAAAGGCATACACATGTGGCTCAGGTATACAAGGGAAAGGCATGTCACACCTCTGATACCACAGGGCCAATATCTTATAGTGATGCCATCACTCTATCTGTAAGGCTGGTTCCCTGTTGACCTCTCAGTCACTTCGGGTCTCTGTTTTCCTAGACACTACACCACTGGAGATTCCTGGTAGGCTTATCTTGTACTAGCTTTATAGCTCTGTTCTGCTCAACACAGGCTTCTCTGGATACTACTTGGTTGCTGAAGTGTCTGCCACTTCCAGCTTCTGGCTCAGATGAAATCCTTGGTTATCACTTCCTCTGGGAAGAATAGGTGCTGTCATGTTTTCTTAGCTAATTTAGAAAAAGCAGAATCTTTGGTCTGGAAACTAACAAGATATCCCTTCAGCCTTGTTTCCTCATAGTCATTTGGCTAATGAGGCCTATCATCTATCTCACAGGAGATTCTTAGTCTCAGGTGAAACTTATTTAGAACAAAGAACAGGTTCTCCCAGATAGCTAATGCTCTCAGAAATAGGTTTGCTTGTTTGTTTTTTAAGTTCTCCTTTCAATTCTTCTTCTAAATTCTGAGATGTAGAGACCTATGTCAGAAAATCACCATAACTTATGGTTAATATTCTATACATCACATAAAGTTTTATCTTTGAAGGATAAACTATGAATAATTAATTATTATATATTCAATATCTATACAATAATTATTGCCGGGGGTTATTGATTTATAAAATTAAAAACTTTTACTTTTATATGACCTTTGTTCATTCATTTCAGTCATGCCTGATACTTTTGTGATCCCATTTGGGATTTTCTTCATAAAGATACTGGAGCGGTTGGCCATTTACTTCGCTAGTTCATCTTACAAATGAGGAAACTGAGACAAACAAGGTAAGTGACTTGCCTAAGGTCACACAGCTAGTAAGTATCTGAGGTCAGATTTGAAGTTACCATCTTCTTGACTCCAGGCCCAATACTCTATCCACTGTACCTAGAGTCAGGAAGATTTGAGATGTACAGAAGATGAAAGTAATGCCTAGTAACATATAATATGGTGCAATCCTGATAAAGTCAGGAGTGCACATGATGTCTACAGCATGTTCTAGCCAGGGATCACAGGCTTTCTTTCCAGATAGGAAAAGTATCATAGCAACTAACATTGGCATTGTATGATAAAACGAGAGTACCAACCAGTGGCTGTGATATGGTATATAGTTTTATTTATTATACTGACCTGTACACGTTTACATGGCACTAAAATATTTCTTAATGTCCCTTCTAGCTCTCTAACTGATGACAGTGATTGGCCATAGCTCGTTCTCATACAGGAATAAACTTATTCAGGAAAGCATTGACTTTAAATGCTTGCATATTGGTCCTTATTTAAAAATTTCCTTCTTTTGAAGGCAGGAAAGTTCTGAGTCCACAATCTAGTTTAATAAGAGAAGGCAGTGCTCTCTACACAGTCTCTGACAGGAAGAATAAGTATCTTGACAACATAGTGGTTAATTTGCGAATGCCTAATGAGCATTTTGTAGAGGCAGGATCTAATTTGTAGTGGCCTTTAAATGTGGTGAAAGCTTCCCAACTTCCTTGATTTTTCTTAGGCATCAAACTTCTTTGACAAGGGAGTTTCACACTGAGATGTAAAAAGAACCATTTCTTATTATAAAGGGGATATCCTGCACAATACTTCTGCCTTTATGACTCTTTTATTGCTCACCTGTGGTTAAGGCAGTATTTGGGAATTTTTCTTTTTTCTCCACTAAAAGAAAGAAAAAGTATGCTGAAGGTTTGGGATCTCTCTTCTCAACCTAATGGTCTTGCTTACTCATCACAGTTTTTGGGAAAACAACAAAGAAAACTCTGTCCCAATTTATCCTGCAAATGAAACAAATGTCTTTCTTTAATATAAAGGATGGATTTTTTTTGAGCAGAGAGAAGGCCCTTTGAAACCAATTAATACAAAATATTTGGCCTACATAGTAAGATACATTCCCCCTTCTTTCTTTAACAATACAGGTGTACCCACACCTTCCCCCTCTGTGCCAGAGATTTACTGCTAAACATCCTTATATCACCTGAGGCAGATTTTTATAGAACATTTTAATCTATATTTTGTAATATGATTTATGAAGCATTTTAAGAACAAATTGCATAAATCCAAAAGGACGATCTATTCTTTGAGTACAATTTCATTTATTTTAATTTGACTTGAGTAAGCATCTTTAAGCATCATTAGGGAATAGCATAGCATGGTACAGAGAGAGAGTCTTTGTCTATGACGTGGTCCAGTGGAAACAATATGTGAGTAGAACCAAGAAAATAATTTACACAATAACAACAACATAGTAAAGACAAATAAGTTTGAAAAACTAAAGAACTCAGATCAATTCAATAACCAATACCAATTCAAGAAGACTAATGATGAAGCATGTTTTCTATCATTTTAGAGAGAAGAGTTAGACTCAAGATACAGAATGACTCTTACTTTTGTTAACAAAGGCAACATGGGATTTTGTTTAGTTAGACGACATGAATTTATTACAAGGGTTTTGTATTTCTTCCCTTATCCCCTCCTAAATTTGAGTGTAAGGTGGGAAAGAGAACAAATTTTGGGGTTTTATTTGGAAAAAATAAAATAAAATACTTGGTTTTCCTAGTTTTGAAAGATAAACTAAATCCTGGGTGCCATTCCAGTCTACAAACTCATAGATGTATTTCAATTTTTTTGTTAAAAGGACCTTCTTTTTTCTAACAAAGATGTTGTTCCTTAATAAAGCTTATGAGAATAACTAATGTCAGACCTACCTAAAATGTTGCAACAATAATATTAAACTTTCAGATCACCTTACTTCTTTCAATTATCTTTTCCTTTCTTCTATCAGTCCCCCTGCCCAAGCCCTTTACATAGTTTTCCATAGGAATTTGCTCTTCAGGAGCCCTCCCCACACCCCTTAAGTGGTTAGCTAATAATGTGGTTCAGCTGTTATCTCTTCCAAGAGTATTTGCATTTTTATAGCCTCATATAGACTGAAAATGCTTCAGGATTTACACTCAAAGGAATACTGATTTTTCAAGAATCACTATCATTGTCTGTGATGGAGCAGTGGAGTGATTTGTTGTTGTTGTTGTTGTTGATAAGAATCTCCTCAAAATATTTCTCAAATTATATCATGTAGCTCTGGTGAATAATATCTCTTTTCAAGACTTTCCTTCCACAGTAAATTCCATTAGCACAATGCAATATAAGAAGATATTTTTTTCTTAGCTAATTAAATGTAGTAACCACACTAAATCGTTCCTTTAAATCTCAGGATAGCATTGGGCCAAAGTCTTGGGCTTGAAAGAAAAAGTTAAAAAGTTGATAAGAAATGTGGAGTGGAAAATATAGGATGATTGACATTTTAATTATCATATGCAATGTACCAGGGGGAATACCATCCATAATGGATTCTTCCTTAATTTGGACTCATTTGAACCCTAAGTCATTCCAGGAAGATCAGATTCTAAGAAAGGAGATTGGGGTTTGTTTCTTTTTGTTTTGTTTTGTTTTGTTTTGTTTTTGTTTGTTTGTTTGATTAGTTGGTTTTTGGTTTGTTTGTGTATCCTTTAGTTTCCTAACTTATAATATCTACTCTGAAGCAAAAATCTTCAGGAAAATCTGTAAAAAATTTATAGAATCTAGTAGGGTCTTCCCAAAGTGTAGTCAATAGTATCTTTTCTGTAAAGACACTCAGTGTACAATAAGGATATCAGTTAAGGAACACCAGTTTATTTTCTCAATTACAGGCAATTTAAGATACAAAGTTTCACAAAGTGTACATTAACAAATATAGAAAGAAAAAATGTGTGATTACTCAGTTAAATTCTTCAAACTCTATCTGAAAGAGAAATGCCAATTGTAGAATGTTTAAAGAGATCTCAGAATCAATCATTAAGTACCTACTATGTATTAGGCATGGCACTAGTCACTTGAGGTAAAATATAAAGAATCAAACAGTTCCTCCCTACAAAGAGCTTATAGTCTAGTGAGAAACAAGAAGTACATACCTAAGTATGTACAGAATAAACATAAAGAGAAAAAGACAAAATAATTAAATAAAAATTAGTTTGAGAAGTAATTAATTGGTCAGGGGTTTGGTTAAGGTTGCCTTTAGAAGGTAATACTTGATCTGCATTTTAAAGAGAGATGATTCTGTGATGCAGAGGGGAAGAAGATATTACATTTTGTGCAGTTGGGATGGCTAGTGCAAAGGCTTTTACCTGGATGACAGAGTGCCAAACAAAGAGAAGAGAATAAAACAGAACAAAAGAAATAACAGTGAGAGATGGGTAATGATTTCTAATGAAGGAGGTGAAGTCAGGATGGGTTGATAGTAAAAAGCAATAAAAATAACTACCATCCAAAACAAACAAAAAAAAAGGTAAATGACAAAAATAACAAAAAATCCACTTCCATTAGGCTGAATATTGATAGAGAAATTCAGGATAACTTAAAGTGAATCAATTCTACAGTCCATTTTGTTAGAGGGAAATAGACTAAGAGATATGGACACTAGAAATGCCATTTAGTCAGGAGTGCATGGCACAGAGTACTTCGGTGCCTAAGGAGAGACTAAATCTGGGGAAGAGGAAGTCCTAGACACATATCGTAAAACCACCAGACTTGAAATGTGACAAAATTGATTGTTGATTTGAAACTATTATCATTAATTAGGAATCATATTGGTAGTTAAGTAGGAATGTTAAGTTATTACTGTTGATTTAATAGTAAGCGATAGTTGTAGACATTAATTGATAGAATAATTGAATATGAGACATCTACAATATATAGTCTGTCTTAGTAGTCTTAAGGTAAAAACTGGGGTTAACTTATATTTTTATCTGGGTTCAGAAGGGTGAGTAGGAAACAGGAATGGACAATAGGTGTGGACTTAAGCTGGGGAAATACTGTTCAATGAATGTTTGGGCAACTGACAGGAGTGACAGGTCTTAACTGCCACACTGATTCACCTAGCCAGGGAGTCTGTGAAACAAACAAGTGAGTAGACTGACAAAAGGTTTTCTAAACAGGGGTTTTAATAATAATTGAGGGTCAGGGATAAGGGGAAGAGGTCACACTGAATCTAATCACTAGGGACCACACAAGGGCTGGGAGAATGGGTTAAAGCCTACACTGCACTAATCATAATGTTACAGACTAGAAGGGAAAATGAGTTTCTCACAAAGCCATGTCCACTTCAGCTCCTCTTGAGGGTACAGGAAACGGGTCCACAAGAAGGTGGATGTACCAAGAAGAGAACAAGTTCAGAAACAAGCAGTAGCAGTGTGGCTAACACCCCAGGAATATAGCAAGATCTCAGTTCTAATATCCAGCAAAGCCTGCAGAGGAATAAAAAAGGTAGGAATACTAGACCAAAGGGGAGCCTACGGTTTTGTCACTCTGAACCAGTAGACATTTTTGAAAGGGACTGAGTATAGCAGCAAGCTATTATTGAACAGAAACAACCAGATCAGCAACCTGTAGAGTTCAGAAGAGAGAGACAACAATCAGGCTTTGTCCTGGATCAGAATATTTAGAAAGCACTCAGGCATGCTGGTAACTATCCCATCCTTGAGATCTTGGAATAAGACAATTGTTGGTTCCCTAAGAAAGAGACAACAGAAACAGTGATGTCATTTCTTCCAGAATTGTAAGAGAACCTAGCCCTAACATCAAGTCAGGATGGAAGAATTCGCAAACATACAACAATCTCATCATAAATAATTATTGTGGTGACATGGAGGTTCAAAACACAAATATAGAAGACAATAACCCAAAATCAAAAATAATGATTCAAAGAAAAATATACTTTTGACGGAATTTCTACTAGACTTCCTGGAGGACATAAAAGAAATAAAAGTTTAAAATATTGTTGTAAATGAAATAAAACTTTTAAAGTAGAAATTGGACATTATGAAAGAAAGCTATGAAAGAAAGAATTGGAGGACTTCCAGGCTAAGATGGCAACTGGGTAGAAGCAAGGGTCTTCTTCTCCACACAACCAACTGATGTAAAGCACTTGAAAAGGATAAAAATCAAAATCAGATGAGTGAATGGGCTCTATGATAGGGTGCAGCCTTGAAAGTAGACAGAGTTTGGGCATTTCCATGCTATAAGGTGGTAAAATTACACATACCAAAGTATGAGCTGATCTACCCTCCCCCACTCCACCTATAGTCAGAGTCAGAGCAAGTGCTGGGACAATTTCTAGGATCTTGGGGGCAAACTGAGTGCACCACAGACTTAACTCTGAGGGCAGTGGGACTTCAGACCCAAGGCTGAGGAACAAGGAGCTTGGGCACACAGATAGGGCAGATAGGGGGACCCATAGCAAATATGGTAGAGACCAGAAAAATAGCCTCAGGATAAAAAACACTCTGTAGCTTGTTATATAGGGAGTCTAGTCTGCCCTCATCATTCAGACTTCTGGCTGGGAAGGGAAGAAAATAATAACACAGCAATGGCCACCAACACACAAAAACTACAATCTACAACTACATCACTCAAAATAAGAAAGAGCCTCTGACATTGGATAACTTCTATGGGAAAAAAAAGCAGGGAGCAACAAACAAACAAACAAACACATCCAAACTTTCAAAAAAAAAGGAAATTGGTCACAATATCTTGAGGAACTCAAAAGGGAATTCAAGAACCAAGTAAGAAAGAAAGAAGAAATTTGGCAAGAAAAGTGGGAAATGGTTCAAAAAGAAAATAACAATTTAAAAGACAGAATCTCACACTTGGAAAAAGAAAAACAGAAATCGCATGAAATAATAAATAAATTGGAGACCAGAATTAACCTGGTAGAAGTCATGAAAATCAGAATAGATCAAACTGAAAAGGAAAATCAAAAGATCATAACTGAAAACCAGTCTTTAAAGACTAGATGTAGGCAACTAGAAGCAAATGATCTCATAAGACAGCAAGAATTAATAAAGCAAATTTAAAAGAATGACAAAATAGAAGGAAATATGAAATATCTCATTGAGAAGATGATAGACCTGAAGAACAGATCTAAGAGAGACAATTTAAGAATCATTGGTCTACCAGAAAACCTGGAAAAAAGCAGACCTTGACATAATACTACAAGAAATTATGTAAGAAAACTGCCCTGGTATTCTTGAAGGAGAGGGCAAAATAAACATGGATCACCCTCTACATTAAATCCTCAAAAGACAACCCCCCGGAATGTAATTACAAAATTCAAGGGCTTCCAAGCTAAGGAGAAAATATTGCAAGAAGCCAGAAAGAGACAATTCAGATAACAAGGAGCTCCAGTCAGGATTACAAAAGATCTGCCAGCTTCCATGCTAAAGGACTACAAGGCTTGGAATATGATATTCAGAAGGACAAGAGAATTTGGTTTACAATCAAGGATCACTTACCCATCAAAACTGACTATATATTTCCAGGAGAAAGTATGGGTATTTAACAAAATAGAGAATTTCTGAGTATTCCTATAGAAAAGACCAGAAGTAAATGGAAAATTTGATATCTAAATCCAAAATCCAAAAGAAACATGAAATGGTAAATAAAAAAGAGGAAAATTCTTCTTAAAGGGCTTCAATAAAGTAAATTGTTTATATTCCTATAAAGGAAAAGGCTATTTTTAACTCTCAAAAACTGTTTTCTCTACCATAGTAGATAGAAAATTATTCAAAGGTAGAGGTTGGGGTCCTAATTAGTTGAATATGATATGTAAAAAAAAGAGGGGTTGGGAATAGAAGATGACATCACGATGAACTTGAAGGAAGAAGAAAAATAGGATAATTTATACCACATAAAGAGGTGCATGGAAGGGAGAGGGAAAGAATATTATTTAAGGAGAAGAAGAGAGCTGAAATAAGTAATACTTAAACTTTATTCTCAGTGGAATCAATTCTGAGAGGGAAGAGCTGCTAGATACACTGGGGTATAGAATTCTATTTTACCCTACTGGGAAGTTGAGAGGGGAAAATCAAGAGAGGGAAATGGAGGAGGTAGGTAATTTAATAGACCTTAAAGAAAAATAAGAGCGAAATAAGAAGGGAGGGGATGGGAAAGAAAGTAAAATAAGGGTGGGGATTAAGGAGACTGAATAAAAGCATAACACTGCTCTAGAAGGAAATAGAGAAAGAAGAAATGGAAAGATGAGGGGAGGAAATCAAAATTATGGGGAATATAGAGGAGGCAGGCTATCATAACTCTGAATGTAAATGGGATGAACTCAACCATAAAACGAAGCAAATAGTAGAGTGGATTAGAAACCCAAATCCTACCATATGTTGTCTACAAGAAACACACATGAGGCAAGTAGACAAAAATAGGGTAAAGGAAAGAGGCTGGAGCAAAATATATTGGGCATCAACTGAGAAAAAGAAAGCAAGAGTTGCAATCATAATATCTGACAAAACCAAAGTAAAAATGGATTTGATTAAAAGAGATATGTATGGTAATTATATTCTGATAAAAGGCAGAATAGACAATGAAGAAATAGCAGTACTCAATGTCTTCACCAAGTGGTAAAGCAACCAGATTTTTAAAGGAGAAACTATTGGAGCTTAAGGAGTAAATAGATAGTAAAACTATAATAGTTGGGGACCTGAACCTCCCTCTATCAGATCTGGATTAATCAAACTGAAAAGTAAATAAGAAGGAGGAAAGAGATGTGAATGAAATCTTAGAAAAATTAGAGTTAATAAATATATGGAGAAATATAAATAGAGACAAAAAGGAAGACACCTTCTTCTCAGCAGCACATTATACATTCACAGAGCCTGACCATGTACTACGGCATAAAAGCAGGGCAAGCAAGTCCAAAAGAGCAGAAATGATAAATTCAATTATTTCAGATCATAATGCAATAAAAATAATTAGTAAGGGTAAATGGAGAGGCAAATAAAAACTGAATGGGAAATTAAATAAGATGATTCTCTAAAATTGGTTGGTTAAAGAACAAGTCATAAAATCAATAAACAATTTCATTGAAGAGAATGACAATGAGGAGACATTATATCAAAATCTATGGGATTCAGCCAAAGCAGACCTCAGAGGGAATTTTATATCCCTGAGTGCATATTTCAACAAATCAGAGAGGGAAGAGGTCAACGAATTGGGCATACAAATTAAAAAACCAGAAAGGGAACAAATTAAAAATCCCTAGATAACAACTAAATTGGAAATTCTAAAAATCAAAGGAGAAATTAATAAAATTGAAAGTAAAAGAAATATTGAATTAATAAAAAAGACTAGGAGCTGGGACTTTGAAAAAAACCAATAAAATAGATAATGTACTGGTTAATCTAATTAAAAAATGAAAGAAAAATGCCAAATAAACAGTATCAAAATGAAAGGGTGACCTCACCTCTAATGAAGAGGAAATTAAGGTAATTATTAAGAACTATTTTTGCCAAATTGTATGGCAATAAATATGACAATATAGGTGAAATGGTCGAATATTTACCAAAATATTAATTGCCTAGATAAATAGAAGAGGAAATAGAATACTAAAATAATTCCATATCTGAAAAGGAAATTGAATAAGCTATCAAAGAACTCCCTAAGAAAAAATCTCCAGGGCCAGATGGATTCATAAGTGAATTCTTTCAAACATTTAAAGAATAACTAATCCCAATACTATACAAACTATCTAACAAAATAAGCAATGAAGGAGTTCTACCAAATCCCTTTTATGACAAATATGGTACTGATTCCAAAGCCAGGCAGGTCAAAAACAGAGAAAAAAATATAGATCAATCTCCTTAATGAACATAGATTCAAAAATCTTAAATAGAATACAAGCAAAATGGCTCCACCAAGTGATCATGAGGCTCATTCACTATTACTGGGTGGGATACCAGGAATGCAAGAATGGTTTAATATTAGGTAAACCATCCACATAATTGACCATATCAACAACCAAACCAATGGAAACCACACATCTCAAAAGTTGCAGGAAAAGCCTGTGACAAAATATAACACTCATTTCTATTGAAAACATTAGAAAGTATAGAAATAGCATGGCTTATCCTAAAAATAATAAACAATATATATGTTTAAAATATCATCTGCAATGGAGAAAAATTAAAAGCCTTCCCAATAAGGTCAGGAATAAAGCAAGGCTGCCCATTATAGCCTCTATTTTTTAACATTGTACTAGAAATGCTAGCAGTAGCAATTAGAGAAGAAAAAGAATTTGAAGGAATTAAAGTAGGTAATGAGAAGGCTAAACTTTCACACTTTGCAGATGATATGATGGTCTACTTAAAAAAATCCTAGAGAATTAACTAAAAAGTTAGTGGAAATAATCAAAAACTTTAACAAAGTTGCAGGATACAAAATAAATACACATAAATCATCAGCATTTCTATTTATTTCCAACACAACTCAGCAGCAAGAGTTAGAAAGAAAAATTCCATTTAAAATCACTCTAGACAATATAAAATATTTAGGAATCTATATGTGAAGACAAACACAGGAATTATATGAACGCCAAAACACTTTCCACACAAATAAAACTAGATATAAACAATTGGAAAAACATTAATTGCTCATGGGCAGGACAAGCTAACATCATACAAATGATAATCCTACCCAAATCAATTTACTTATTCATTACCATACCTGTTGTACTACTAAGAAACTTTTGTGTATAATTAGAAAAAATTATAACAGAGTGCATTTGGAAGAACAAAAAATCAAGAATGTCAAGGGAAGGGGGCAGCTGGGTAGTTCAGTGGATTGAGGGACAGGCCTAGAGACAGGAGGTCCTAGGTTCAAATGTGGCCTCAGACACTTCCCAGCTGTGTGACCCTGGGCAAGTCACTTGACCCCCACTGCCTACCCTTACCACTCTTCTGTCTTGGAGCTAATACACAGAATTGACTCCAAAATGGAAGGTAAGGGTTTTAAAAAAGAATATCAAGGGAAATAATGAAAAAAATTGAAGGATGGGGGCCTAGCAGTACCAGATCTTAAACTGTACTATAAAGCAGTGGTCATCAAAATTAAGGATCAGTGGAATAGACTTGGGGCTAATGACCTCAGCACAAGAGTGTATGTTAAATTCAGAGATGCTAGCTATTGGGACAAAAACCCACTATTTGACAAAAACTTCTGGGAAATTTAGAAAACTGCACAGGAGAGATTAGGTATAGATCAACATCTCACACCCTACACAAAGATAAATTCAGAATTAATGAGTGACAAATATATAGAGAGAAATTTTAAGTAAATTACTTGAACATAGAATAGTATAACTGTTAAATCTATTGGAAAGGGAAGATCTTAAGACCAAGTAAGCGATAGAGAATATTACCAAATGTAAAATGAATAATTTTGATTGCATTAAATTAAAAAGTTTCTGTACAAACAAAACCAATGCAACCAAAGTTAGAAGGGAAGTAACAAATTGGGAAAATATCTTTATAACAAAAACCTCTGACAAAGGTCTAATTACTGAAATTTATATGGAGCTAAATCAATTGTACAAAAAATCAAGCCATTTCCCAAGTGATAAATGGGTAAGGGACATGAATAGGCACTTTTCAGATGAAGAAATCTAAATTATCAATAAGCACATGAAAAAGTGCTCTAAATCTTTTATAATTAGAGAAATGCAAATCAAAACAATTCTGATGTACCACCTCACACCTAGCAGATTGGTTATTATAACAGCAAAGGAAAGTAATAAATGTTGGAGGGGATGTAGCAAAATTGGGACACTAATGTATTGCTGGTGTAATTGTGAATTGATCCAATAATTCTGGAAGGCAATTTGTAACTATGCACCCAAAGAGCTTTAAAAGCCTGCCTTCCCTTTGATCCAGCCATACCACAACTGGGCTTATACCCCAAAGAGATAATAAGAAAAAGTTTTGTACAAAAATATTTATAGTCTCTATCTTTGTGGTAGCAAAAATTTGGAAAATGAGAGGATGCCCTTCAATTGGGGAATGGCTGAACAAATTGTTGTATCTGTTTGTGACAGAATACTGTTGTGCTAAAACGAATAATGAACCGAGGGAATTCCATGTGAACTGGAATTACCTCCAGGAATTGATGGAGAGCACAAGGAGCAGAAACAGGAGAACATTGTACACAGAGACAGATACACTGTGGCACAATCAAATGTAATGGACTTCTCTACTAGCAGCAATGCAATGATCCAGGACACTTCTGAGGGATTTATGAGAAAGAACATTATCCACATTCAGATAAAGGACTGTGGGAGTAGAAAGAAAGAAGAAAAAACAATTGCTTGCTCACATGGTTTGATGGGGATATAATTGGGGATTTAGACTCTAAAAGATCACTCTATTGCAAATATTAATTATATGGAAATAGGCCTTGATCAATAACACATGTAAAATCTAGTGGAACTTTTTATTGGCTATAGGAGGGCTGTGGAAGGAGGGGAGGGAAAGACCATGAATCATATAAATATAGAAAAATATTATAAATTAATTAAGCAAATTACTTTATACTTTTTTAAAAGAAAGAATGGGAAAGGGAATTGACCCTTACCCAAACAAAAGAAACACACAGACACATACTTTTACAAGGTGAATTAATATTAGTCTATACTCCCCAATATCTATCCCAAATTATAAGTATTAGTTTACATTAAGTAAGATTTTGTCAGAAACCACAAATTCAAATCCGAACTCTATACTTTACTTTTTGTGTGAACTCAGGCAAATTATTTAACCTCACCAGGTCTTAAATTTTTCATCTATAAAAAAGATTTGGAATTGATGAGCCCTCAGATCACTTCCAACTCTAAATTTATTATATTATGACTCTACTTCTTTAATATTCCCTAAACTTGATTCCCCAGCACCCAAAAGTTGTATTCTGATCTAGGAACTCAATGGCTCTAACATTTTTCAGGCTTCTTGAAGATATAGGCCATGGTACATCTCGCAGTCAAGACTAAAACCACAACAGAGCATTTGGAGACCCATTTAGAGATACCCTAGCCCAGTGACGGGCAAACTTCTTAAAGAGGGGGCCAAAGGAAAGGATATGCTCATCTGTCACTCTGTTTCTAAGGCAACACTTTTGAAGTTCCATTTTTATTGTATCCTACTCATTATATTCATCAGATTAGGAATAATGTCTTTGGGCAGATAGAACATTTCAGAAGGCCACATCTGGTCCTGGGCTATAGTTTGCCCATCACTGCCCTAGCCTAATCTGAACAATATATCCCATGAGTCAATTGTTTGCATTTTTACTTGCCTCACAAATATTTATTAGGTTCAATTAGGACAATTTCCCCTACATACAACTTTCAAACTATCCAGTGATGCTTAGTCATATTAGTATTTTTCAGTGATGCACTAAAAATACCTTTCTGCCTTTACTAATGGCTTTGTTATATGAGAAGGGGGGAAAATGAATAGCCTTGCAACAAGACAGGGGAAACTACTGACCTGCTGCACTGCATCAGAGGAATTAGGAAATAGAAATGTAATTTGTTTTTGCATTTTAAAACTCATTTATAAAATGTACAGCTTTTGCAAATGACATCAAACTATCCAGAATTTCATATTTAGGTATTCTTAGAAAACTACTTGATTTGGAATCTCAAGTTAAATGTTATTGATAAATTAGCTATAATGTTACTACATCAAAAGATTCAACATGAGCTTTTTTGAAGCTTTCTTCTCTAGTTGAGGGGAGCAATCTTCCAAAATAATTTGACCTTAATGCTAACTCCTTAGGCAATAGTGTTGAATTTGAAATTAAACAAAGGGTTTTACATTACCCAACAGGCACAAGAAGGAAGGACTGATTCACAATACCAAAAAAAAAAGACATAGCAGCTCCTGGCAAGGGTCCTTCATCAAGATGAATCAGGTTGGATTGTGACAAAGACCTTTTTGCCAAGCTATATTTTAAGTTATACTTTCTCCTTATACTTACTGATAGTGTTTGTAGATGAATGTGAAAATCCATGGAAAAGGAAGTGAATTAGATCCTACATCTCCCTATTGTAAGATATGTAGCATAGAAGTGTGATTATTTACATCACATAGGCTTCAAATATAATTTTTGGATCAATGCTCTCTTTTCCTATTTTCACTTTCATCCATCCTTTCTTCACTTGCCCTACCTAATATTCTCTTCAAATATCCCTGTGTAGGCTGCAGTGGTTGAATTTATTATTCAAAACCACCAGCACAACTTTATTTAAAATTTCCCTTCTGAAGTTGTCTCCATTTGTCTATTCTGAATATGAAAATAGCTATCTCAAATGCTTATACATTTCCAATCTTAGCTCAGAATTTGCTGAATTCACCTTTAAAGGGCAGTTGCTGTTATCTACCTTGGGAAGATAAAATACAATACATTCATTGTCTAGGTCAGAGTTCAGAAAGATAAAAACAGCTAGTTACAATATTTGTTAAGGGATACACTGATATGGAACCTGAAGGGTAATATTACTTGGGAATCATAGAACGATTAGGTATTAATTAAAAAAGCACTTATTGAGTGTCTACTAAGTACAAAGTACTATTTTAAGAACTGTGGATAAGTCAAAGATGAGAAAGACATCATCCCTATTGTAATGCAAAAGATGCAAGAGAGGCTTTTGCTCTTGCAGGGGGCCAACTGAAAACTTCTGGCAGTTAGAAGCTTTAGAATTCTGAGAGAAGTCAGTTGGTCCCTGAGGCTTGAATAGAGTGGAAGGACTAACGAGAGCTCTGCTTGGCTTTTGGTTTTGCTTTGGCCTGTGCTTCATCTCTGGAAAATTTGAAACTAGCTAATTTCTCTGAATGTTTCCATGACCTTCTCCATATTATTTCCCTGTTTCCCTACCTGTTTTTCCTGGGGCTCTGGGAGGTAGGGTGGCTTTTGGGTTTTTATTGAATAGACTTTGTGGATTTAGTTTCCCCAATAGGCAAGTAGGACATCCTTGAATTCAAGATATCCCTTTAGTATACCCTCAACTTTAACAGTAGCCAAATCTTCTCTGGCTGAGAGAGCAGGTTCTCTCTCAGTCAAACCCATTCCTGTGATCCTCCCCCATCTTGAGTTTCTCCCTAGCAGCTGTCAGAAACCCCAAACCCCTCTCTCCTTCCTGACCAACTCTAAACATTAATAAATCCCTTTGTTACCTAATCAAACCCTCTGGAGAATCATTGTCTTGAAGAATTAGGAAAGGGTGGAAGGGGAAGGAATTATTCTCTTTATTTCTTGAGGGAAACTGGAGGTATCCATCTTGGGAGGAAGTAGTTGCCCAACGCTTCCTCCTGAATCCCTTCAGTTTCACTGACAGGGAGGAGTCTTGGAACTCCTCCTTTGAAGACTTGAGAAACTGACAAGAAAGCCCTCAAGTCAGATTCAAACCACTTCTGACTGACCCTATTCCTTGTGTCTGTAGAGGTACCTTTCCTGCCTGGAAGGCTTCAGCCTAATACCCCCAATATCCTCTGTCTCTAGCTTGGGTGTCTAGTCTGTGTTATCTTCCTCTCCTGAACACCTCACCCTCTACCCTCACCATCCTAATACCACCTTGTCCGTTCCTCCCTAAACTCAGCCATCCCTTTCATTCCTCTCCTATCACCTCAATTACCTTTTACTCCTCCATCACTCAGCAAGGGAAAGAGAGCACCCCCCCAACTTTAGTGACCTCCCTTTTCAATCCATAACACTATTTTCACAAATGTTATATTATGGTAAGAGATAAATATTTGTAATTTCACAATTTTTCTCCATTCTTTCAGCTTATTCATAACTTCTCATCCTCTAAAATTCCTCTTCATGTCTATGTATATAAGACATGCCTCCAAGTATTTTTAAAATGTCATAGATATCAGTGAACCACTAGTATTATGCATTTGTTATTCCCTTATGATACATATAAGATTGTGTTATGACCCTCTAATAAATAAACTCAGTGACTTAAATGAACATGTGTTTGTAAAGAAGAAATACTTTAAAAAGAAAGTTTGAAAAAAAATTAGATTGAGTATGAGAAAGAAGCCAGTAATATATTCCAGTGGTTTATGCCAATTTAGTATATAAGCCCATCTCTAAAAGTATAACAGATAATGGTTGAATATTAGGTTTATAACATAAATTCACTGAAAAATGAGTAGTGGAGAAGAAAAGGTGTTTCCAAAAATTTAACAAGAAATTCATTTAAGCCAGATACATTCAATTGAATTTAAGCAATAATACTGGGAGGTAGGCAAAAAGACGAAAAATGAGAAAAAAAATCTACTAACATTTCTATAACAAACATTTGAATATCAATAAAAATGAAGCTACCACCACCACAAGAACCATCTGTACTTTAACACTACAAATCCCAGTGAATTACATGAATAAGTAAACATGATAATAAATAACATTAAAATGAAAATAATCTAGCCCAGTGGCCAGAAAAATATGAATTAAATTTTTAAATCATTCTTAACCCACACCTTAAAAACAAGTTTTTACATCAGATTTGGCCCTCAGTCTATATTTTGACACCCAGTAGTTCAAACCAAGTAGAAACAGAGGATCTTTAGTCTCTTGTAGAAGAGCAGATTGAAAATAGTCAAAAGTGAAGATGTCAAATGTTTTGAAATAACTAATAGACTTTATTAGTCTTCAAAAAATAAAAAAGGCAACCATGAAAATATTTGAACTAAACTTAAATATATTTTTCTTAACTCTACAAAACCTTTGTGATAATAATTAAAAAATATAATAAAAATTTTTGATGGATGGAGTCATGAAAAGAGGACAGGTAGTCTTGTCCAAATTGTCAAGTAGAGAAAACCTCATCCTTCAGTAACATAAGACTAAAAAAAGTATAAGAGATTTAATATTTGATGTGTAAATTATTTGTTAGCTGTAAAAAGAACATTTGATTCATTAGAGGACAATGTCTCCTCTCGCTTTCTGCAAGAAAGTTTCATACATACAAATGCATACATCATATGTGTGTACAAACAGGTAGGTGTCACATATGATTTCTTTTTAAAAGTGACAGAGCTATCTGATGACCATCTGATTAATAATATCAAAGAAGTATATAAAATGGGAAGACAGGATACAGAAACAAATATGTTTGTCACTGTCATAGATGTACTTTATAGAACTAAACCCATATACTACTAGGTCTTCCAGATGATCCTATTTATGGATGATACAATGTTGATTCCACCAAACTGATGAAACTTGCAAAACTTCCTAAGTAGATATGTAGTAAGCCACAGAATTCAAATTAAAAATTCATGTGAATACCCACATAGATAAGGGCTTTATTGAGCAGTTACGCTATATAGTTTTATGAACCATACAGATGGTTCATGAGCTTATATATTTTGGAATAAGTAAGATTCTTCCTGAAATAAAGCTCATATTTTAGAAATCAATATTTTCTACTTCTAAAGCCCATACCTATTATATCCCAATAAAACTACATATTTGAGAGTTATGGAAAGCCATAATCTCTGGATGACAGAAAGTTATATACAACTCAAAGGAAACTGGAAATTTGTATGGTTGCACCAAATAGGGCTACTAGATATAATGAACAAAAGATTACTCAGCAGAAGAAGGCTTCAGGAAGATGTGTGAATAGGAAAAGATATAGTCCAGCCATAAAATAAAAAAAGAGTAAATAAAAATTAAGTGACCTTTGGGTAGTTTTTTTTCTGCTTGATTTTCATAAACTGAAAGGAGACATAGAGGAATGCCCTCATGATGTTGGGTGGATCTTCTGTGGAGTCATTAAAGGATCACATATTCAATAGTCACTTAGAATGAGGAAACATGGCTAATCTGCATACCTGGAAGGAGTTCTCACAGTAATACGATTATGGAGTCATCAAAGTATTGAAGTATTTATATGTTTTGTGGTGTCTTATGCATAAGCCAATTTTTTGAAAATATTATGCAACTTGGTGGTATCCATCATTTTTGTCTCCATTGCCTTCTAAGTAAAAGTTTGGATTATAAAAAAAATTGTAAAAATATAGCTTTAGTGGAAGACCATTCAAGGTAAAAAAAAAAACAGGTTTGGCAATTGAAACCCAATTTTGTATTACTTTAAAAATTAAAGGCAAAATTTCTTTATTATGTTTCCCATATTATGGCCTTCCCAAAATAGCTTTTGACTGCAAAGGGACATTGAAAAATTCAGTTGATAGATTTGCCCATGCAGTAATGGAAGTGAAGGTCCCACAGATTATCTATCTCATGTTCAATCAAACTTTGAGCAGACCTAGAAGAAGAAATAAGATATAATCATAAAAAATACATAGAAAACACAACATGCCAATCACCAAATCTTATTTTACCACTGGAAGGGTGGGAAAGGATTTTTTGGGGTTCAATATATTAAAAGATGGTTATCAGAGGATCAAACTATTATAAATCCTCAATAAAGAATAATCTCAAATCAAAATTGACATTTATGGAAGTTTATTTACAATTAAGAAGAGAGAGAGGAAATAGGGAAATAAAAATTAACCCAGTAGGTAATTTACTATGATCCTCTAATCCAGGTAGACCTTAACCCTAAGCTAAGAGTCAGAGGGCCAGAGGCCTGGAGTTGAATGAAGCAAAAATTCATTCAAAGAGTCTATTAAAAGAAGTTTCTTGGGACTTCTGGTTAAGATGGTGGCAGAGTAAGGAGCAGCTGCTCGATCTCTCCTAACTGAAGCATACAGGACTCCTCAAGGGGACATAAAAATGAATCCAGACGAATGAAGGGACCCCACAACAGGGTGCAGCATTGAAGGTACATGGAATTGGGGCATTTCCACGCTATAAAGGGGTGAAACAGCTCTCACTAAAACGTGAGAGGAAGAAGCCCTTCCACCACCCCCCACACCACACACAGCGCCAAGGCCAAAACACAGAGTGAAAGCAGGTTTGGGGCACCCATTAAGTCACTGGCAGCTCCAGGGCTTGTACCTGAGAGCTTAAAGACTTAGGTCCCCAAGTGGCTAAAGAACGTGCACGGACTTTCCCGAGCTTCTTAGCAGGTGAAGGCAGAGCCCTAGGTGAGGACAAAGATCTTGAGCACAGGCTTGGACCTTGAGTGGGGACCCTGTGCAGACAGGAGCGAGGCTGTAGAAGCAGCCCCTGAGACTGCTGAAGGAGCCTCAGGCAGAGGGGCAGACAGGGGAAGACCAGGAGGCTCCACCCCGAGGACAAGGAGACCTGAGCCCTCCTTGGGAGCATAGAAAGAGCAGACAGACCCTGAGTGTGAAGACAAAGCTGAGAAGGGGCGGCACTAACAATGGCAAGCTGAGAACCCCAGAAGAAAAAGATTATTAAGATAAACTCTGGAACACTCGACAACTTTTACACAGAGAAAATTCAGACAACAGAGGAGGACAAATAAGTATCCAAACCTTCCCAAAACAATGAAAACTGGTCACAAGCTATGGAAGAGTTCAAAAATGAGATGTTGAGGAAGATGGAAGGGATCTGGCAAGAAAATAACAGCTTAAAAGGCAGAATTTCACAATTAGAAAGAGGCTCAGAGATCAAATGAACTGATAAGCAAATTGAACACCAGAAATGACAAGATTGAAAAGGAAAACCAAAAGATTATAGCCTAAAACAAGTCCCTTAAGGCTAGAATTGAGCAATTAGAAGCCAATGATCTCTCAAGACAACAAGAACAAATAAAACAAAGTCAAAAGACTGATAAAATAGAAGGAAACATGAAATGTCTTAATGAAAAAGTGACAGAACAAGAAAACTGGTCTATAAGAGACAATTTGAAAATTATTGGTCTTCTAGAAAAAGCAGAAATTAATAGAAACTTGGACTCCATACTTAAAGAAATTATTCAGCAAAATTGCCCTGAACTTCTACAACAACAGGGCAATATAGACATTGAAAGGATCCATAGATCACCCTCTTCACTAGACCCAGAAAAGTCAACACCCAGGAATATAATAGACAAATTCAAGAGCTATCAAATAAAAGAAAAAATCTTACAAGAAACCAGAAAGAGACAATTCAAATATCAAGGAGCACCTATCAGGATCACACAGGATCTGGCAGCCTCCATGCTAAAAGACCGCAAGGCTTGGAATACGATATTCAGAAAGGCAAGAAGTTAGACCTTCAGCCACAGATCAACTACCCATCAAAACTGACTATATACTTCCAGGGGAAAGTATGGGCATTCAACAAAATTGAAGATTTCCAAGTTTTTGCACAAAAGAGACCAGGACTAAATGGAAAGTTTGATATCCAACCACAAAAATCAAGAAAAACATGAAAAGGTAAATAAGAAACAGAGGGGAAAAGAAAGAAAACTCATAATGTTTTAAATTTGACTCTTTAAGGGCTTAAATAAGATCTAATTATCTGTATTCCCATGTTGAGAAATGCTTTGCATAATTCTCTATAGTGAACTCTATTCACTATTATAATATTTACTATTATAGCAACCAGAAGAATAATTCATAGGGAGAGGACAGGATATTAAATGGTCTAAGATGACATGAGGGATGGGAAAGAAGGGGGGCGAATAGTAGGGGACACCAAGAGAAATCTGAGTAAAGAAGAAAAATAGGATATTCCATTACAGACAAAGAGGGTATGGGAAGAGGAGGGGATAAATACTATTATAAGAAGAAGAGGAAGAGAGCATTAAGATGTAATATTTAAAACTTACTATCAGTATAACCAACCACAGAGAGGGAAGAGTAGCTATATTATACATTGGGATAAAAAATTCTATCTAACCCTTCTGAGAAAGTCAGAAGGGATAAACCAAAGGGAGAAGGGGAGTGGGGAGGTCAAAAAAGGGTGGGGAGTAAAAGAGGGTGGGAATTCATTAGGCCTTTAAAAACAAAAAAGAGTGGAATAATAAGGGAGGGGGCAGAAAGAAAAGTCAATCAAGGGAGGGGATAAGGGATATGGGCTCAAAGCAAACCACTGTTTAAAAAGGAAATAATGTAAGAAGAAGGGGTGGGTATAGGGAAGGATACAAAAATGTCAGTGAATGCACAACTAACAATTGTAACTCTGAATGTGAACGGGATGAACTCACTCATAAAACGGAAGCAAATAGCAGAGTGGATCAGAAACCAAAATCCTACCATATGTTGTCTACAAGAAACACATATGAGGGGAGTACACACACACACAAGTTCAAGGTTAAGGGTATGAGCAAAATCTTTTGGGCATCAAATGAGAAAAAGAAGGCAGGAGTGGCTATTATGATCTCTGACAAAGCCAAAGTAAAAATAGATAGGATTAAAAATGACAGGGAAGGTCATTACATCCTGATTAAAGGCAGTATAAAAAATGAGGAAATAACACTACTAAATATATATGCACCAAGTGGTATAGCATCCAAATTCATAAAGGAGAAACTGTCAGAGCACAAGAAGGAAATAGATAGTAAAGCCATAATAGTGGGAGATCTAAATATTCCTCTTTCAGATCTAGATAAATCAAACCAAAAACTAAATAAGAAAGAGGTAAGAGAGGTGAATGAAACCCTAGAAAAATTAGATTTAATTGATATGTGGAGAAAAATAAATAGGGACAAAAAGGAATACACCTTCTTTTGAGCTGCACATGGTACATTCACAAAGATTGACCATGTAATAGGGCATAGAATCATTGCAAACAAATGCAAAAGAGCAGATACAATAAACGTAAACTTCTCAGATCATAATGCAATAAAAATAATAATTAGTAAGGGCACCTAGACAGGCAAATCAAAAAGCAATTGGAAATTAAACAATTTGATTCTCCAAAATCAATTTGTCAAAGAAGAAATCATAGAAACAATCAACAATTTCATTGAAGAGAATGACAATGATGAGACATCCTACCAAACTCTGTGGGATGCAGCCAAGGCAGTACTCAGGGGGAAATTTATATCCTTGAGTGCATATATTAACAAATTAAGGAGGGCAGAGATTAATGAAATGGGTATGCAACAAAAAAAATTAGAAAGCAAGCAAATTAAAAAACCCCAGATGAAATCTAAATTAGAAATACTAAAAATCAAGGGAGAAAATAAAAAAATCAAAAGTAAAAGAACTATTGAATTAATAAATAATATTAGAAGCTGGTATTTTGAAAAAACAGATAAAATAGACAAAGTACTGGTCAATCGAATAAGAAAAAGGAAAGAAGAAAACCAAATTGACAGTATTAAAGATGAAAAGGGAGACCTCACCTCTAATGAAGGGGAAATTAAAGCAATCATTAAAAACTATTTCACCCAATTATATGGCAACAAATATAACAATTTAGGAGATATGGATGAATATTTACAAAATATAAATTGCCTAGATTAACAGCCAGCAGAAGAAATAGAATACCTAAATAATCCCATATCAGAAATAGAAATTGAACAAGCCATCAAAGAACTCCCTAAGAAAAAATCACCAGGACCTGATGGATTCACAAGTGAATTCTATCAGACATTCAAAGAGCAACTAATCCCAATACTATACAAATTATTTGATATGATAAGCAAAGAGGGAGTCCTACCAAATTCCTTTTATGACACAAATATGGTACTGATTCCAAAGCCAGGTAGACCAAAAACAGAGAAAGAAAACTATAGACCAATCTCCCTAATGAACATAGATGCAAAAATCTTACATAGAATATTAGCAAAGAGACTCCAGGAAGTAATTAAGAAGATCATCCACCATGATCAGGTGGGATTTATACCAGGAATGCAAGGATGGTTCAACATTAGGAAAACCATCCACATAATTGACCATATCAAGAGTCTAACAAACAAAAATCACATGATTATCTCAATAGATGCTGAAAAAGCCTTTGACAAAATACAGCATCCATTCCTATTGAAAACCCTGGAAAGAATAGGAATAGAAGGACCTTTCCTAAAAATAATAAACAGTATACACCTAAAACCATCAATAAGCATCATATGCAATGGGGATAAATTATAAACCTTCCAATTTAGATCAGGAGTGAAACAAGAATGCCCATTAAATCCTCTATTATTTAACATTGTAATAGAAACACTAGCAGTAGCAATTAGAGGAGAAAAAGAAATTGAAGGTATCAAAATAGGCAATGAGGAGACTAAGCTATTACTCTTTTCAGATGATATGATGGTATAATTAAAAAATCCTAGAGAATCAACTAAGAAGCTTGTAGAAATAATCAACAACTTTAGCAAAGTTGCAGGATACAAAATAAATGCATATAAATCATCAGCATTTCTATATATTTCCAACACATCACAGCAGCAAGAGGTAAAAAAAGAAACACCATTTAAACTCACCTTAGACAATATAAAATACTTGGGAATCTATCTACCAAAACAAAGACAGCAATTATACGAAAATAACTACAAAACACTTTCCAAACAAATAAAACTGGATCTCAACAATTGGAAAGTCACTATTTGTTCATGGGTAGGATGAGCTAACATAATAAAAATGACCATTCTACCCAAATTAATATACCTATTTAGCGCCATACCTAATTACCAAAAAACTTCTTTACTGAATTAGGACAAACTATAACAAATTTCATTTGGAATAACAAAAGATCAACAATATCAAGGTAAATAATGAAAAAAATTGTGAAGGAAGGGGGCCTAGCAGTACCAGATATTAAACTATACTATAAAGCAGCAGTCATCAAAACAATATGGTACTGGCTAAGTGACAGAGGGGAGGATCAGTGGAATAGACTTGGGGTAAATGATATCAGCAAGACAGTGTATAATAAACCCAAAGAGCCCAACTTTTGGGACCTGAATCCACTATTTGACAAAAACTGCTGGGAAATTTGGAAAACAATATGGGAGAGATTAGGTTTAGATCAACATCTCACACCCTACACCAAGATAAATTCAGAATGGGTGAATGACTTGAATATAAAGAGGGAAACTATAAACATGTTAAGTGAACACAGAATAGTATACTTATCATATCTTTGGGAAAGGAAAGAATTTAAAACTAAGCAAGAGTTAGAGAAAATTACAAAATGTAAATTAAATGGTTTTGATTATATTAAACTAAAAAGCTTTTGTACAAACAAAAAACAATGTAGTCAAAATCAGAAGGGAAACAACAAATTGGGAAAAAATCTTTATAACAAAAAACTCTGACAGGGGGCTAATTACTCAAATATACAAGGAGTTAAATCAATTATATAAAAAATCAAGCCATTCTCCAATTGATAAATGGGCAAGAGACATGAATAGGCAATTTTCAGGTAAAGAAATCAAAAGTATTATTAAGCACATGAGAAAGTGCTCTAAATCTCTAATAATTAGAGAAATGCAAATCAAAACAACTCTGAGGTACCAGCTCACACGTAGCAGATTGGCTAAAATGAAAGAAGGGGAGAGTAATGAATGCTGGAGGGGATGTGGCAAAATTGGGACATTAATGCATTGCTGGTGGAGCTGTGAACTGATCCAACCATACTGGCTGGCAATTTGGAACTATGCTCAAAGGGCTATAAAAGAATGCCTGCCCTTTGATCCAGCCATACCATTGTTGGGTTTGTACCCCAAAGAGATGATAGACAAACAGATTTGTAGGAAAATATTTATAGCTGCGCTTTTTGTCGTGGCAAAAAACTGGCAAAGGAGGGTATGTCCTTCAATTGGGGAATGGCTGAACAAACTATGGTATATGCTGGTGTTGGAATACTATTGTGCTAAAAGGAATAATAAAGTAGAGGAGTTCTAGGTGAATTGGAAAGACCTCCAGGAACTGATGCAGAGTGAAAGGAGCAGAACCAGAAAAACACTGTACACAGAGACTGATATACTACGGTAAAATCGAATGTAAAGGACTTGTGTACCAGCAGAAAGCAAGGACACAGGACAGCTCTGAGGGATTTATGGTAAAGAACGCTACCCACATTCAGAGGAAGGACTGCAGGAGAGGAAACATGTAAGAAAAACAAATGCTTGAACGCATGGGCTGAGGAGGACATGATTGGGGATGAGGATTCGAAACTACCACACCAATGCAACTAATAACAATTTGGAAATAGGTCTTGTCAAGGACACATGTTAAAACCAGTGGAAATGTGCATCGGCTATGGGTGGGTGGACAGCGTGGGGTGAAGGGGAAAGTAGAAGCTTGAATCATGTAACCATGTAAAAAATGAATATTAATAAATGATTAAAAAATTTAAAAAAAACCCACAGGTCAACAGAAAAAAAAAGCTTCTTAAAAGAAGTTCAGGGAGATTCATTCTTTAAACTCACCACGTGGAATTCAAAAGAAGATATTTAAAGTAGTCTCACCAGGGTCTCAGCATTCCAACACTCCTCCACGAACCAGAAGAGGTCTGTCCCCAGATGCCCTTTTCAACCAAAGTACTCTTACTCACTCAGCTCCCTCTTTTTAAAGGGATCACTTATGCATCACTTCCTGTGCCTTCCCCTAGCCAGTCTGGGCAGAGCCCCAAGATGTGCCCTAGGGGAACCTTCAGCCCCCTCCCCATATTCCAGCGACTTCTTCCTCCATCCTCCTCCTTCCACAGGCATTTATGGCTCTCATGGCCAAAAAGGTTGCTGACTGTTGCTCCAGAGGGAAGAAAAGGCCAGCCTCAAAATTGAGGGAAAGCCATATTCAAAAAGACATAGCCATAGGTCTCTTCTACTCAATCTAAACTGGAAGGTACACAGATAAAGTCAAATTCTCTGGTATAAGGAAAGATCCAACACCCTTACCCCACCTACTGCACTGAATCTGGCTGACTAAGATTGCAGGGCAAAGGCTGCAACTGCAACAGATACTACCACAGGAAGTTCACGGCTCTGATGAGGCAGCTGGCAGAGAGGCAGAAAAGAGTAGAGAGGAGGACTGAGGGTAACTACCTTCAACCTCCACAACTTCACATTCACCTTCAGCCTCTACTGTCAACTGGGGAAGATCTGGCCTCAGGGAACATTAATACAACAGGTCAGCTCCATCAGCTTAATCCAGTTAATCAAGAGAGCAGTGAAGGAGCTGGTTGAGGATAGAAAAGCCCAAACTCACAGATCCAGAAAATAAACAGAAGATCAAGAATATAGACAACAAAAAGGAGGAAGGGGGAAAAATGTGAGTAAATGACAGAAAAAGAAAAAAAAAAGAAATTACAAACAATAGCTAATGTTCAGGTAATGAAGAAAGAAAAAAATGGAACAGAGGAGTACCAAGGAACACCAAGCAAAAACTCAGTAACTCCAGAGGATTGGACATAGGCTTTGGAAGAACTCAAAATACAAATCAAAAAACAATTGAGAGGCTGAAGAAAATTGGGAAAAGAACTTAAAAGCAAAATAGGTCATCTGGAAACAGAGGAACATGAACTAAAACAAGAAAATAGATTTCTAAAAGCCAGGAATTTACCAGATTAAAAACAAGGCAAAGGGGGCATCTGGGTAGCTCAGTGGATTGAGAGCCAGGCCTAGAGATGGAATGTTCTAGGTCCAAATCTGGCCTCAGACACTTCCTAGCTGTGTGACCCTGGGCAAGACACTTGATGCCCATTGCTTATCCTTACCACTCTTCTGCCTTGGAGCCAATACGTAATATTGACTCCGAGACAGAAGGTAAAGGTTTCAAAAAAAAAAACAAGGCAAAGACAGTAAAAGATAAAAAATAATAACCTACAAGGAAAAATAATCAAAATTAAAAGGATGATCAAAAAGCCAGTGATGAAATTCAGTCTTTAAAAATTAGGATTGAACATCTGAATGCAAATAACTTCACAAAGCAGCAAGAGTGTATAAAACAAAATCAAAAGAATGAAAAAAATTGAGGAAAATATGAAACAACTCATTCATAAAACAACAGACTTGGATAATAGATGCAAGAGAAACAATTTAAGAGTTATTAGGCTACCTGAAAATCATGACTAACAAAAATGCCTGTAGATCATTCTATAGGAAGTTATCCAAGAAACTGCCCTGTTATTTTTTTTGACTGTTTAATAATATTTATTTTTTAGAAAACTTAACATGGTTACATGATTCATGCTCCAACCTTCCCCTTAACCCCTCCACATTCCCCCCAACCCCATAGCCGATGTGCATTTCCACTGGTTTTAACATGTGTCATTGATCATGACCCACTTCTAAACTGTTGATAGTTGCATTGGTGTGGTAGCTTCAAGTCTACATCCCCAATCATGTCAGCCTCAACCCATGAATTCAAGCAGTTGTACTTCCTCTGTGTTTACACTCCTGCAGTTCTTCCCCTGAATGTGGGCAGGATTCTTTACCATAAGTCCCTCAGAATTGTCCTGGGTCATTGCACTGCAGCTAGTACAGAAGTCCATTACATTCTATTTCACCACAGTGTATTGGTTTCTGTGTACAATGTTCGTCTGGCTCTGCTGCTTACACTCTGCATCAATTCTTGGAGGTCTTTCCAGTTCACTTGGAATTCCTCCAGTTTATTACTCCTTTGAGCACAATAGTATTCCATCACCAGCATATACCAAAATTTGTTCAGCCATTCCCCAATTGAAGGGCATACCCTCATTTTCCAGTTTTTGGCCACCACAAAAAGTACAGCTATAAATATTTTTGTGGAAGTCTGTTTATCTATGATCTCTCTGGGGTACAAACCCAACAATGGTATAGCTGGATGAAAGGGCAGGCATTCTTTTATAGCCCTTTGAGCATAGTTCCAAATTGCTTTCCAGAATGACTGGGTCAGTTCACAACTCCACCAGCAATGCAGTAATGTCCCAATTTGGCCACATCCCCTCCAACATTCATTACTCTGCCCTTCTATCATTTTAGCCAATCTGCTAGGTGTGAGGTGATATCTCAGAGTTGTTTTGATATGCATTTCTCTAATTATTAGAAATTTAGAACACTTTCTCATGTGGATAATGATACTTTTGATTTCTTTCCCTGAAAATTGCCTATTCAAGTCCCTTGCCCATTTACCAATTGGGGAATGGCTTGAATTTTTATACAATTGATTTAACTCCTTGTATATTTGAGTAACTAGACCCCTGTCAGAGTTTTTTGTTATAGAGATTTTTTAACAATTTGTTGTTTCCCTTCCGATTTTTGTTTTTGTTTGTACAAAAGCATTTATTTTACATTTTGTAATTTTCTCTAAGTCTTATTTGGTTTTAAAATCTTTCCTTTCCCAGAGATCTAACAAGTGTACTATTCTGTGTTCACTTAAATTATTTATAGTCTCCCTCTTTATATTCAAGTCATTCACCCATTCTGAATTTATCTTGGTGTAGGGTGGAAGATGTTGATCTAAACCTAATCTCTCCCATATTGTTTTCCAAATTTCCCAGCAGTTTTTGTCAAATAGTGGATTTTTTCCCCAAAAATTGGGCTCTTTGGATTTGTCATTCACTGTCTTACTGATGTCACTTACCCCAAGTCTATTCCACTGATCCTCCCTTCTGTCTCTCAGCCAGTACCATACTGTTTTGATGTCCTCTGCTTACCTTCCTTCACATTTTTTTTCATTATTTCTCTTGATATTCTTGATCTTTTGTTATTACAAATGAACTTTGTTATAGTTTTTTTCTAATTCATTATAAATATATTTTTTGGAAGTTTGATAGGTATGGCGCTAAATAGGTAAATTAATTTGGGTAGAATGGTCATTTTTTATTATGTTAGCTTGTCCTACCCATGAGCAATCAATGTTTTTCCAGGTGTTTAGATCTAGTTTTAATTGTTTGTAAAGTGTTTTGTAGTTGTTTTCGTATAATTCCTGTGTTTTTGTTGGTAGATATATTCCTATGTATTTTATGTTGTCTAGGATGATTTAAAATGGGGTTTCTCTTTCTACCTCTTGCTGTTGTGATGTGTTGGAAATATATAGAAATGCTGATAATTTATGTGCATTTATTTTGTATCCTGCAACTCATCTAAAGTTGTTTATTATTTCTACAAGCTTCTTAGTTGATTCTCAAGGATTTTTTAAGTAGACCATCATATCATCTGCAAAGAGTGATAGCTTAGTCTCCTCATTGCCTATCTTGATACCTTCAATTTCTTTTTCTCCTCTAATTGCTACTGCTAGTGTTTCTATTACAATGTTAAATAATAGAGGATTTAATGGGCATTCTTGTTTCACTCCTGATCTAAATTGGAAGGTTTATAATTTATCCCCATTGCATATGATGCTTATTGATGGTTTTAGGTGTATACTGTTTATTATTTTTAGGAAAGGTCCTTCTATTCCTATTCTTTCCAGGGTTTTCAATAGGAATGGATGCTGTATTTTGTCAAAGGCCTTTTCAGCATCTATTGAGATAATCATGTAATTTTTGTTTATTAGATTGTTGATGTGGTCAATTATGTGGATGGTTTTCCTAATGTTGAACCATCCTTGCTTTCCTGGTATAAATCCCACCTGGTCATGGTGGATGATCCTCTTGATCACTTGCTGGAGTTTCTTTGCTAGTATTTTATTTAAGATTTTTGCATCTATATTCATTAGGCAGATTGGTCTATAGTTTTCTTTCTCTGTTTTTGATCTACCTTGGAATCAGTACCATATTTGTGTCATAAAATGAATTTGATAGGGGCTCTTTTTGCCTATAATATCAAATAATTTGTATAGTATTGGTATTAGTTGCTCTTTGAATGTCTGATGGAATTCACTTATGAATCCATAAGACCCTGGCCTTTTTTTCTCAGGGTGTTCTTTGATGGCTTGTTCAATTTTTATTTCTGATATGGGATTATTTATGTATTCTATTTCTTCTGCTGTTAATCTGGGTAATTTATATTTTTGTAAATATTCATCCATAGCTCCTAGATTGCTATATTTATTGCCATATAATTGGGTGATATAGTTTTTAATGATTACCTTAATTTCCCCTTCATTAGAGGTGAGGTCTCCCTTTCCATCTTTGATATTGTCAATTTGGTTTTCTTCTTTCCTTTTTTTTAGATTGACCAGTACTTTTACTATTTTATCAGTTTTTTTCAAAATACCATCTTCTAGTCTTATTGATTAATTCAATAGTTCTTTTACTTTTGATTTTCCTAATTTCTCCCTGGATTTTTAGAATTTTTAATTTTGTTTTCATCTGGGGATTTTTAATTTGCTTGCTTTCTAATTTTTTAAGTTGCATGACCAATTTTTTAATCTCTGCCCTCCTTAATTGTTAATATATGCAATCCAGGATATAAATTTGCCCCTGAGTACTGCCTTGGTCGCATCCCACAGAGTTTGGTAGGATGTCTTATCATTGTCATTCTCTTCCACGAAATTATTGATTATTTCTATGATTTCTTCATTGACTAGCTAGCTTTGGATAATCATATTATTTAATTTCCAATTAGTTTTTGATTTTCCTGTCCAGGTGCCCTTACTAATTATTATTTTTATTGCATTATGATCTGAGGTTACATTTATTATTTCTGCTGCTTTGCATTTGTTTGCAATGATTCTATGCCCTATTACATGGTCAATCTTTGTGAATGTACCATGTGCAGGTGAAAAGAAGGTGTATTTCTTTTTATCCCTATTTATTTTTCTCCACATCTCTATTAAATCTAATTTTTCTAAGACTTCATTCATCTCTCTTACCTCTTTCTTATTTATTTTTTGGTTTGATTTATCTAGATCTGAAAGAGGGATATTTAGATCTCCCACTAGTATGGTTTTGCTATCTATTTCCTTCTTGCGATCTGTCAGTTTCTCCTTTACGAATTTGGTTGCTATGCCATTTGGTGCATACATATTGAGCACCGTTATTTCCTCATTTCCTATACTTCCTTTAATCAGGATGTAATCACCTTCCATGTCTTTTTTAATCATATCTATTTTTTACTTTGGCTTTGTCAGAAATCATGATCATCACTCCTGCCTCATTTTTCTCATTTGATGCCCAAAATATTTTGCTCAAGCCCTTTACCTTAAACTTGTGTATGTCCACCTGCCTCATATGTGTTTCTTGTGGACAACATATGGTAGGATTTTGGTTTCTCATCCTCTCTGCTATTTGCTTCTGTTTTATAGGTGAGGTCATCCCATTCACATTTAGAGTTATAATTATCAGTTGTATATTCACCAACATTTTGATATCCTTTCCTAGATCTACCCCTTCTTCTTACATTATTTCCTTTTAAACCAGTGATTTGCTTTAAGCCAGTAATGCTTGTCCCCTCCCTTGATTTAGTTTCCTTTCTACCCCCTCCCTTATTATTCCCCTCTTTATTTTTAAGACCTAATGAATTCCCTCCCTCTTCTTCTTTCCTCCCTTTTATGACCTCCCCACTTCCCTGTTCCCCTTGGTTTATCCCTTCTGAGTTTCTCAGTAGGGTGAGATAGAGTTTTATATCCTAATGGATATAGCTACTCTTCCCTCTCAGGGTTAATTACACTGAGAGTAAGGTTTAAATATTATCTCTTAATACTCTCTTCCTCTCCTTCTTATAATAGTTTCCATCCCTTCCCCTTCCTTTGCCTTCTTTGAGTGTAATAGAATATCCTATTTTTCTTATTCATTTAAGTTTCTCTTGTTGCCCTCTACTATTCACACCCCACTTTCCAAACCCCATATCATCTTAGAACATTTAGGCCTCCAACCTCTCCCTATGAATAATTTTTCTTATTACTATAATAGTGAATACTATAATAGTGAATAAAGTTCACTACAGAGAATTACATAACATTTCTCCACAAAGGAATACAAATAAGGGCTTCTTATTGAAGCCCTTAAAGAGGCAAATTTAAAAAAATAAGAAGTTTCTTTCTTTCCCCTTTGGTTCTTATTTACCTTTTCATGTTACTCTTGATTTTTGTGGTTGGATATCGAATTTTCCATTTAGTCCTGGTCTTTTCTGTGCAAATACTTGGAAATCTTCTATCTTGTTGAATGCCCATACTTTCCCCTGGAAGTATATAGTCAATTTTGATGGGTAGGTGATCCATGGTTGTAGGCCCAGTTCTCTTGCCTTTCTGAATATCATATTCCAAGCCTTGTGGTCTTTTTACGTGGAGGCTGCCAGATCTTGTGTGATCCTGATTGATGTTCCTTGATATTTAAGTTGTCTCTTTCTGGCTTCTTGTAAGATTTTTTCTTTCCCTTGGAAGCTCTTGAATTTGGCTATTATATTCCTGGGCATTGTCTTTTTTTTGGGTCTAGTGTAGAGCGTGATCTATGGATCCTTTCAATGTCTATATTGCCGTCTTGTTGTAGAACTTCAGGGCAATTTTGCTGAATAATTTCTTTTAGTATGGAGTCCAAATTTCTATTAATTTTTGCTTTTTCAGGGAGACCAATGATTCTCAAATTGTCTCTTCTAGATTGGTTTTCTTGGTCTGTCACTTTGTCATTGAGATATTTTATGTTTCCTTCTATTTTCTCAGTCTTTTGACTTTGCTTTATTTGCCCTTGCTGTCTTGAGTGATCATTAGCTTCTAATTGCTCAATTCTAGCCATTAGAGACTGTTTTTTCTTTTCAATCTGGTCATTTCTGGTCTTCAATTTACTTGCTTCACTTTCCAATTGTGAAATTCTGCCTGTTAAACTATTATTTTCTTGCCATATTTTGATTTCCAATTTGCTTACCCTTTCGTTTGATTTTTGTGCATTTTTCTCCAATTCGGAGTTTCTGTCTTCTAACCTGTTAATTTTCTTTTGAGCTATTTCCCACTTCTCTCACCAAATCTCTTCCATATTTCTCTTGATCTTAGATTTGAACTCTTCAAGAGCTTGTGACCAGTTTTCTTTATTTTGGGGTGGTTTGGATATGATTATTTGTTTGTTCTCTTCTGCTGTTTGCTCTTTTGTCTGGATTTTCTCTGTGTAAAAGTTTTTGAGTGTTATAGATTTCTTCTTCTTACTCTTTCTCTTTTAGGGTTCCTGTGGATGGCTTGCCATTTTTAGCCCAGCACTCTCTCAGGTTTATCCTCACACTCAGGGTCTGTCTGCTCTCTCTAGGCTCCTGAGGTCTCAGGTCTAGTTGTTCTCAGGGTCAAGTCTCCTTGTTGTCCCCTTGCTTTTTCCTCTGGCTGAAGCTCCTTTAACAGTCTCAGGGAGCTACTTCCACAGTCATGCACCCCTCTGCCTGGGGTCCCCAGCCAAGGTCCGTGTCTGCTCCTGCTCTTAGGATCCAAATCCACATTAATGACTCAGCCTGAGCTCAGGGTCTGTGTTCAAAGTCTGAGCATTCTTTAGCCTTTTCGGGTCTTAAGTCTTGCTGCTCCCAGGAGCAGGCAGCCCTGGTGACTCCAGGTAACTGGCAGGGACTTAATGGGTGCCCCAAGCTTGTTCTATCTCTTCTGTGCTGGTTTTGGCACTGTAGGTGGTATGGGGGTTGAGGGAGTTGCTTAGCTTGCGTTTTAGTGAGAGCTGTTTCACTCTTTTATAGCATGGAAATGCTCTGATCCCACGTACCTTCAATGATGTGCCGTGTTGTAGGGTCCCATTGTTCATCTGGATTTGTTTTTATGTCTTCTTGAGGAGGCCTGTATGTGTTGGTTAGGAGAGGTTAAGCAATCTGCTTATACTCTGCTGCTATCTTAACCCGGAAGCTGCCCTGGTATTCTTGAACAAGAGTGTAAAATAGAAATTGAAATAATGCACAGATCACCTCCTGCATTAAATCCCCATTTGGCAATGCCCACGAATGTTATAGCCAAGTTCTAGAACTTTCAGACCAAGGAATAGATACAATAAGTTGCTAAAAAGAAACAATTCAGATATCATGGAGCCACGGTAAGGATTACACAGGACTGTATCTGGCTGTATCCACTCTGAAGGACCAGAAGGCACAGAATATGATATTCTGGAAAGCATAGGAAATGGGTCCAACAAGGAATCAAATACTCACAAAATTGACTCTATTCTTGCAGGGGAAAGTATGGTCATTTAATAAAATTGAAGATTTTCAAGTATTCCTGAAGAAAAGACCAGATTAAAATAGAAAATTTGATGCCCAAATACAGAATTCAGGAGAATCATCAAAAGGTAATTTAAAAAGGGTGAAAAAATTAAAGCACCCAATAAGTTCAAATGATTTGTATTTTTATATAAAAAGATGATACTGGTGACTCTTAAAAATTGTTATTATCATTGAGCTAACTAGAAGTATACTTAGAAGGTATAGTAATAAACTGTATAGGATGATAGGTCAAAAAATATAAAGAAAACTATGGGTAAACAAGAGGATAATACTAAGAGAAATGGGAAATGAGTTAAAATGGGGTCATATTTCATCAATTCATAAATTTCATAAATTCATATTTCATATAAAGAGCATGGGGGTGAGGGGGGAAAGACCAATAGAATGGAAGGGAGGAAGAGGTTGGAGTAGGTAATACTTAAATCTTACAATCATTGGAATTGACTCAGAGAGGGTAGAACAGTCATATCCATTGGGGCAGAGAATTGTATAGTGCCCTATAGAGAAGTCGAAGGTTAATAAATGGGCTTGTGTGGAGGGGAGCAATACAAGGGAGGAAGAGGTTGGGGGAGCTGTTTAAAAGGTACTATAGTAAAAGGGGAATAAAAAAAGGAGAGGGGATCAAAGGGGAGTAACATTAGGGAAGTGAAAGGGGGAGACAGACTAAAAGTATAAAGTTAGAAGGAAGCATAACAAGGGTTAAGAGAAAAGGCAGAATCAAAGGAAGAAGTCAAAATGGGGGGATACACAAACTGTAATCATAGCTGTGAATGTGAAAGGGATGAATTCACCCTTATAAAGGAAGCAAATAGCAGAATGGATTAAAAACCAGAATCCTACCATATTTTGTCTATAAGAAACACACTTGAAGAAGGTAGACATACACAGGGTAAAGGTAAGAAGGTAGAACAGAATTTACTGGGATAAAACTAAGAAAAAGAAGGCAGGATTAGCAATTATGATCTCAGACAAAGCTAAAGCAAAAATAGATATTATTAAAAGAGATTAGGAAAGTAATTAAATCTTGATGAAAGGCAATATAAATGATGAAGAAATATCAATACTCAATATATATGTACCAAATGGTATAGCATTCGGATCTCTAAAGGAGAAACTAAAGGAGTTAAGGAGAAAAAAATAGTAAAACTATACTAGTAGGGGACCTCAACCTTCCCCTATCGGAATTAGATTAATTGAGCCAAAAAAATAAATAAGAAGTAAGGGAAGTGAATAAAAAGCTAAAAAATTAGTTAATAGATATCTGGAGAAAATTGAACAGGGATAAAAGGAATATAAATTCTTCTCAGCAGCACATGGCACATATACAAAGATTGAACATGTACTAGGGCAGTGATTCCCAAAGTGGGTGCCACCACCCCCTGGTGGGTGCTGCAGCAATCCAGTGGGGCCTTGATGGCCACAGGTGCATTTATCTTTCCTATTAATTGCTATTAAAATTTAAAAAAGATTAATTTCCAGGAGGCTAAGTAATATTTTTTTCTGGAAAGAGGGCAGTAGGCCAAAAAAAGTTTGGGAACCACTTTACTAGGGCATAGAAATATTGCCAATAAATGTAGGAAAACAGAAATAATTAAAGCAATTATTTCAAACCATAATGCAATAAAAATAAAAATCAATGAGGGCTTATTGAAAGGAAGATTTAAAATTAATTGGAAACCCAATAATATTATTCTTCAAAACTGGTAGGTCAGAGAACAAATCAAAGAAACAATTACTAATTTCATTGAAGAGAATGAAAATGAGGAAATAACTTATCAAAATCTATTGGATGAAGCCAAAGCAGTACTCAGGGGAAAATGTATATCCCTGAGTGCTGTAATGGGGGTAATTTGAGGAAAGGTGTTTGGGATAAGGGAATTGAAAGGAAGTTGTCAGAGACTTGCTAAGTGAGTAATCTAGGTTACAGGTAGGCTGGGATTAAGGAGATTCAGAATATAATAGGGCTGAAGTCAGGAGTATAACACAGAAGGGAAACAGAAATCTTCAGGGAGAGGAGAAATTAAACTAAACAGACAAACAGCAGGCTTTTCAGACTGGGACTTAGGCTCAAACACTGGCAGAGGTAAATAGACTATACTGAAATTAACAACAGGCTTAGTTAATTTCACAGGAAGGGACTTGTTTTGAAGTTACACCTTCCTCCAAGATGGGTACCCCGGCTTCCCTTCAAGCCCAGAGTATGTTGGTTCTTTCCCTCTTCTTCCCTCTCTTGATAACTAACAGACAAATTATACTAATAGGTCTGTTGAAACACAAAAGGGTTTATTATCTTTAAAGGATGATTTATCAGGAAAGTGGATCAAAGGAAAGCCCTAATAGTTGTCTCAGGAACCTCAGGTGGGGGAAGGGAGGCAAAGATGAAGTCTGAGTAAGGACCAGCCTTTAACTCAACTTACAAAATACTATTGATAACTAAAGGGAATAAAAGATGACTGACTAGTTTCTTTATATCTAATACTGTCAAATAACAATTAACCCTTCACAGATTTTGAACTCCTCTCTAATTACTCTCCTTATTAACTCCACAGACATATAAGGTAAGGGAGGGAAGGTAGGAAATAATATTAGGGAAGGAAGATATAAAGGGTTTATTTACTTAAGAAAAAAATAATAATTTCTTAAGTAAATATATCAAAGCTAGGCTAAATTTCAATACTACAGCTAGGTAAAGAAGCAACTTGGCTGATCAGACAACCTTCCTCCACGGGAGACTCTAATCAATTGTCTTTTTCTCAAGATTCCAAAACCCTAACTGATTTAGAACTCAGCCAAAGCTAGAAAAAACTATACGACCACCGCTCTCTATATTACAGTGCATATAACAACAAATCAGAGAGGCAAGAGGTCAATGAAATGGCCATGTGAGTTAAAAAAAAAACTAGAAAGAGAACTAATTAAAAATCTGCATATAAAAACCAAATTTGAAATCCTAAAAAATAAAGGAGAAATTAAGAAAGTTGTAAGTAAAAGAACTATTGCAGTAATAAATACAACAAAGAGCTGGTACTTTGAAAAAACAAACAAAATAAATAAAGTACTGGTTAATCTAATGAAAAAAGAAGAAAATCAAATTAAGAGTATCAAATATGAAAAGGGCAACCCCACCTACAATGAAGAGGAAATTAAGGTAACTTTTAAGAACTACTTTTCTCAATTATATGGCAATAAATATGACAATCTAGGTGAAATGGGTGAATGTTTACAAAAAATATTAATTGCCTTGATTAACAGAAGAGGAATTAGAATACTTAAACAATCCCACCTCAGAAAAAGAAATTGAATAAGCCGTCAAGTAACTCCCTAAGAAAAAACACACAGGGCCAGATGGATTCACAAGTGAATTCTATCAAACATTTAAAGAACAAATAATCCCAATATGTACAAACTATTTGACAAAATAAACAAAGAAGAAGTTTTACCAAATTCATTTTATGACACAAATATGGTACTGATTCCAAAGCCAGGTAGACCAAAAAGAGAGAAAGAAAACTACAGACCAATCTCCTTAATGAACATAGATGCAAAAATCTTGAAGAGAATACTAACAAAAAGAGTCCAGCAAGTTATCATGCAGATTATTCAATCTGATTAGATGGGATTCATACCAGAAATGCAAGGAGGGTTTAATAATAGGAAAACCATTCATATAATTGACCACATCAATAACAAAACCAACAGAAATCATGATTATCTCAATAGATACAGAAAAAGGCTTTGACAAAATACAACACCCATTCTTATTGAAAACACTAGAAAGTATAGGAATAGATGGGTCTTTCACAAAAATAATAAACAGTATATATTTAAAATCATCAGCAAGCATCATCTGCAATGTGGAAGAGTTAGAGGTCTTCCCAGTAAGATCAGGAGTGAAGTAAGCATATCCATTATCACCTCTATTATATCAAATTGTACTAGAAATGATAGCAATTAGAGAAGAAAAAGAAATTTAAGGAATTAAAGTAGGCAATGAGGAGATGAAACTATCACTCTTTATAGATGATATGATGGTCTCCTTAAAGAATCCAAGAAAATCAACTTAAAAGATAGTGGACATAATCAATAACTTTAGCAAAGTTTCAGGATACAAAATAAACCCACATATATCGCCAGAATTTCTCTATATATTTCTTACACAACTCAGCAGCAAGAGTTAATAAAAGAGATATTCCATTTAAAATCACCATAGATCAGTGAGGGGTAAACTATTCCCTGAGGGCCAGATTCAGGCCAAAGTTTGCCCATCACTGCCTTAAGCAATTCCATAATCACTATGCCCCAACATCCAGATATAATGATTAGGGAATTGTTTAAGGCAGTGATTGGCAAACTATGGCCTGGATCTGGCCCACAGGGTATAGTTTGCCCATTACTGCCATAGACAATATAAAATACTTGTCTGTGAAGACACAGTAATTATATGAACACAACTACAAAACACTTTCCACACTATTACAACTAGATCTAAACACTTGGAAAAACATTAATTGCTCATGAGTAGGACGAGCTAACATAATAAAAATGACAATTCTACCCAAATTAATTTACTTATTCAGTGCCATACCTGTCAAAATACCAAGAAACTTTTGTATAGAATTAGGAAAAAATTATAACAAAATTCATTTGGAAAAATAAAAGATCAAGAATATCAAGGGAACTAAGGGAAAAAAAATGTGGAGGATGGGACCGTAGTAGTATTGGATCTTAAACTGTACTACAAAGCAGGAGTCATCAAAACAATATGGTACTGGCTAAAAGATAGAAGGGAGGATCAATGGAATAGTTTGGAGGAAATGACCTCAGCAAGATAATATACAATAAGCCCAAAGATCCTGGATGTTGGGACAACAATCCCCTATTTGACAAAAACTGCTGGGAAATTTATAAAACAGTATGGGAGAGATTAGGTTTAGATCAACATCTCACACCCTATACCAAGATAAATTCAGAATGGGTAAATGATTTAAATATAAAGACAGAAATTATAAGTAAATTACTTGAACATAGAATAGTATACCTGTCAGATCAATGGGAAAGGAAAAAAAAATAAGACCAAGCAAGAGATACAGGACATTACAAAATGTAAAATGAATAATTGTGATTACATTAAATTGAAAAGTTTAAACAAACAAAACGAATGCAAACAAAAATAGAAAGGAAGCAATAAATTGGAAAAAATTCTTAATAACAAAAATCTCTGACAAAGGTCTAATTTCTCAAATTTATGAGGAGTCAGTTGTACAAAAAATCAAGCCATTTCCCAAATGATAAATGGGCAAGGGACATGAATTGGCAGTTTTCAGATAAAAAAGTCTAAACTATCCATAAGCTCATGAAAACGTGTTTCAAATCTCTATTAATTAGAGAAATGCAAATCAAAACAACTTTGAGGTGCCTCCTCACACATAACAGATTGGCCAAAATGACAGTAAAGGAAAATAATAAATGTTGGAGGGGATGTGTCAAAACTGGGACACAAATACATTTTTTTTCTTTGTTTTTTTGCCCTTGTATAGAAATATTTTATTCTTTTATAAACCTGGTGATAATGAGTTTATTGAAATGATTGATTTAATATTAGTAGCTATAATATCTAAAGAAAACATAAGAAGAATGAGATAAATATCAAAATTAAATTAAAGGAAAATAGAAACAGCTGTCATATTGATGATTGGTGTCATTTTTGTCAACCTTAGTTGGGTATTTTTAGAAACTTTCAATAGAAATATATTAAAATATATAAAGGAGAAATAATGAAACTATTTTTACTGTAAGGCAGGGGGCTTTTCATACTGTCATTAACTACCTAAAATTATTAGACAAGTCACTTTGTTCTCAATCAGATTCCTCACTTGTAAATTGAAGGTGTTGTATTGAATGATCTTTGAGACCATGTCCTGCGTTAAATTCTGACATTATATATGAGAACTAAAACATTTTATTTCCTCTTTTTAAAAAGTAAATTTGCACAGATTTGTTTTTACATCACCTTTTTTTAAAATCATTTATTAATATTCATTTTTAACATGGTTACATGATTCAAGCTCCTACTTTCCCCTTCACCCCCCCGCTATTCCCCCACCCATAGCCGACGCACATTTCCACTGGTTTTAACATGTGTCCTTGTTCAAGACCTATTTCCAAATTTTTGATATTTGCATTGGTGTGGTAGTTTCGAGTCCACATCCCCAATCATATCCTCCTCAGCCCATGTGTTCAAGCATTGGTTTTTCTAATATGTTTCCTCTCCTGTAGTTCTTCCTCTGAATGTGGGTAGAGTTCTTTACCATAAATTCCTCAGAGTTGTCCTGTGTCATTGCTTTCTGCTGGTACAGAAGTCCATTGTATTCGAATTTTACCATAGTATATCTGTCTCTGTGTACAATGTTCTTCTGGCTCTGCTCCTATCAATCTGCATCAGTTCCTGGAGGTGTTTCCAGTTCACACAGAATTCCTCCAGTTTATTATTCCTTTGAGCGCAATAGTATTCCATCACCAGCATATACCACAATTTGTTCAGCCATTCCCCAATTGAAGGACATCCCCTCCTTTTCCAGTTCTTTGCCACTACAAAAAGCACAGCTATAAATATTTTAATACAAGTCTGTTTATCTATGATCTCTTTGGGGTACAAACCCAACAAATGGATCAAAGGGTAGGCATTGTTTTATAGCCTTTTGAGCATAGTTCCAAATTGCCAGCCAGAATGGTTGGATCAGATCACAGCTCCACCAACAATGCGTTAATGTCCCAATTTTGCCACACCCCCTCCAGCATTCATTAATCTCCCCTTCTTTAATTTTAGTCAATGTACTAGGTGTGAGGTGATACATCAGAGTTGTTTTGATTTGCATTTCTCTAGTTATTAGAGATTTAGTATACTTTCTCATGTGCTTCTTGATACTTTTGATTTTTTTCCCTGAAAATTGCCTATTCATGTCTCTTGCCAAATTTTCAATTGGGGAATGGCTTGATTTTTTATACAATTGATTTAACTCCTTGTATATTTGAGTAATTAGACCCCTGTCAGCGTTTTTTGTTATAAAGATTTTTTCACAATTTGTTGGTTCCCTTCTGATTTTTACTACATTATTTTTGTTTGTACAAAAGCTTTTTAGTTTAATATAATCAAAACCATTTAATTTACATTTTGTAATTTTCTCTAACACTTGCTTGGTTTTAAAATCTTTCCTTTCCCAGAGATCTGACAGGTATACTATTTTCTGTTCACTTAACTTGTTTATAGTTTCCCTCTTTATATTCAAGTCATTCACCCATTCTGAATTTATCTTGGTGTAGGGTGTGAGATGTTGATCTAAACCTAATCTCTCTCATATTGTTTTCCAAATTTCCCAGCAGTTCTTGTCAAATAGTGGATTCATGTCCCAAGAGTTGGGCTCTTTGGTTTTATCATATACTTTCTTGCTGATGTCATTAACCCCAAGACAATTCCACTGATCCTCCCTTCTATATCTTAGCCAGTACAATATTGTTTTAATGACTGCTGCTTAATAGTATAGTTTAATATCTGGTACTGCTAGGCCCCCTTCCTTCGCATTTTTTCCCATTATTTCCCTTGATATTCTTGATCTTTTGTTATTCCAGATGAACTTTGATATAGTTTTTCCTAATTCAGTAAAGAAGTTTTTTGGTAGTTTGATAGGTATGGCGCTAAATAGATAAATTAATTTGGGTAGAATGGTCATTTTTATTATGTTAGCTCATCCTACCCACGAACAATTAATGGCTTTCCAATTGTTGAGATCCAGTTTTATTTGTTTGGAAAGTATTTTGTAGTTGTTTTCGTATAATTGCTGTCTTTGTTTTGGTAGATAGATTCCCAAGTATTTTATATTGTCTAGGGTGATTTTAAATGGTGTTTCTCTTTCTACCTCTTGCTGCTGTGATGTGTTGGAAATATGTAGAAATGCTGATGATTTATGTGCTTTTATTTTGTATCCTGCAACTTTGTTGATTATTTCTACCAGCTTCTTAGTTGATTCTCAAGGATTTTTTAAGTAGACCATCATATCATCTGCAAAGAGTGATAGCTTTGTCTCCTCATTGCGTATTTTGATGCCTTCAATTTCTTTTTCTTCTCTGATTGCTACTGCTAGTGTTTCTAGTACGATGTTGAATAATAGAGGTGATAATGGGCATCCTTGTTTCACTCCTGTTCTTATTGGGAAGGCTTCTAATTTATCCCCATTGCGTATAATGCTTGTTGATTGTTTTAGGTATATACTGTTTATTATTTTTAGGAAAGGTCCTTCTATTCCTATACTTTCCAGGGTTTTCAATAGGAATGGATGCTGTATTCTGTCAAAGGCTTTTTCAGCATCTATTGAGATAAACATGTGATTTTTGTTTGTTAGAATCTCGATATGGTCAATTATGTGGATGGTTTTCCTAATGTTGAACCATCCTTGCATTCCTGGTATAAATCCCACCTGATCATGGTGGATGACCTTCTTAATTACTTGCTGGAGTCTCTTTGCTAATATTCTATTTAAGATTTTTGCATTTATGTTCATTAGGGAGATTGGTCTTGTGTAAATAGAATTAGCTCTATCCCATTAATAGTCAAAAATCTACTCAACCCAGGCGTGCTAATGATGTCACTCTCACCTCCCTTAGTGGGGAGGGGAGATGAGTTACCCACACGTGACAATAAGTAACAAATCAAGAATAAGGGACTGCCCTTTGGGCAGTCCAAAATCAATGTAGAAACTGCCATTTGTCCATTTGAATTAGAGGTGGACCACAGGAAGTGATGAAAGACACTATCTCTTTAAGTAAGTGAGTGAACTTCCTGTGGAGGGAGTTGCCGTCTCCAACTGGAAGAAGAAGCATCTCCTGAGACCACAGAATGCTTACGCTCTATATTGTCTCGTGGGTAAGTTAGGCCGACTTCCTTGGCCTTGCTGGGCCAATTCTAAACTCTGCCTATCTGGCTTTTGGGTCTTTTGGCTTACAGCTTCATTTATTTAGCCCCCTTAACCTTCTCTCTCAGTCCAGGCCTTTTGGACTGGCCTCTACTTTTCTCTTTATTCCTACTTTTACCTACCGATTGTAAATAAATTCTTCAACCCGATGCTGACTTGGGTCTGATTTAATTACAGAATCACCCTAAATTGTTGATTCCTGGAGGCCACATATTTTTAATATATATCTATAAATACCTAAATTTTATTCCTTACAGTCTATAGTTTTCTTTCTCTGTTTTTGGTCTACCTGGCTTTGGAATCAGTACCATATTTGTGTCATAAAAGGAATTTGGTAGGACTCCCTCTTTGCTTATCATATCAAATAATTTGTATAGTATTGGGATTAGTTGTTCTTTGAATGTCTGATAGAATTCACTTGTGAATCCATCAGGTCCTGGTGATTTTTTCTTAGGGAGTTCTTTGATGGCTTGTTCAATTTCTATTTCTGATATGGGATTATTTAGGTATTCTATTTCTTCTGCTGCTTTAATTTCCCCTTCATTAGAGGTGAGGCCTCTCTTTTTATCTTTAATACTGTCAATTTGGTTTTCTTCTTTCCTTTTTCTTATTAGATTGACCAATACTTTGTCTATTTTATCTGTTTTTTCAAAATACCAGCTTCTAGTCTTATTTATTAATTCAATAGTTCTTTTACTTTCGACTTTATTAATTTCTCCCTTAAATTTTAGTATTTCTAATTTAGTTTTCATCTGGGGGTTTTAATTTGCTCGCTTTCTAATTTTTTGAGTTGCATACCCAATTCATTAATCTCTGCCGTCCTTAATTTGTTAATATATGCACTCAAGGATATAAATTTCCCCCTGAATACTGCCTTGGCCGCATCCCACAGAGTTTGGTAGGATGTCTCATCATTGTCATTCTCTTCAATGAGATTGTTGATTGTTTCTATGATTTCTTCTTTGACAAATTGGTTTTGGAGAATCATATTGTTTAATTTCCAATTGGTTTTTGATTTGCCTGTCCAGGTGCCCTTACTAATTATTATTTTTATTGCATTATGATCTGAGAAGGTTACGTTTATTGTATCTGCTCTTTTGCATTTGTTTGCAATGATTCTATGCCCTATCACATGGTCAATCTTTGTGAATGTACCATGTGCAGCTCAAAAGAAGGTGTATTCCTTTTTGTCCCTATTTATTTTTCTCCACATATCAATTAAATCTAATTTTTCTAGGGTTTCATTCACCTCTCTTACCTCTTTCTTATTTATTTTTTGGTTTTATTTATCTAGATCTGAAAGAAGAATATTTAGATCTCCCACTATTATGGTTTTACTATCTATTTCTTTCTTGAGCTCTGCCAGTTTCTCCTTTATGAATTTGGATGCTATAACACTTGGTGGATATATATTGAGCAGTGTTATTTCCTCATTACCTATACTGCCTTTAATCAGGATGTAATGTCCTTCCCTGTCTTTTTTTAATCATATCTATTTTTACTTTGGCTTTGTCAGAAATTATAATAGCCACTTCTGCCTTCTTTTTCTCATCTGATGCCCAAAAGGTTTTGCTCAAGCCTTTAATCTTAAACTTGTGTATGTCTACCCACCTCATTTGTGTTTCTTATAGACATCATATGGTAGGATTTTGGTTTCTGTTCCACTCTGCTATTTGCTTCCATTTTATGAGCGAGTTCATCCCATTCACATTCAGTTACAATTATCAGTCATGCATTCACTGACATTTTTGTATCCTCCACTAGACCCACCCCTTCTTCTTACACTATTTTCTTTTAAACCAGTGGTTTGCTTTGAGCCCATATCCCTTATCCCCTCCCTTGATTGACTTCCCTTTCTTCCCCCTCCCTTATTATTCCACTCTTTTTTGTTTTTAAAGGCTTAATGAATTCCCACCCTCTTTTACTCCCCACCCTTTTTTGACCTCCCCACTCCCCTGCTCCCTTTGTTTTATCCCTTCTGACTTTCTCAGAAGGGTTAGATAAGAGTTTTATGTCCCAATGGATAATAAAGCTACTCTTCCCTCTCCAGGTTAATTACACTGAGAGTAAGGTTTGATTATTACCTCTTAATGCTCTCTTCCTCTCCTTCTTATAATAGTATTTATTCCCTCCCCTTCCCATGCCCTCTTTGTGTATAATAGAATATCCTATTTTTCTCATTTACTCAGATTTCTCTTGGTGTCCCCTATTATTTTCCCCCCTCTTTCTCACTCCCCATGTCATCTTAGACCATTTAGTATCCTGTCCTCTCCCTATGAATTATTCTTCTGGTTACTATAATAGTGAGTATTATATTAGTGAATAGAGTTCACTACAGAGAATTATACATAGTATTTCTCCACATAGTAATACAGATAATTAGATCTTATTTAAGGCCTTAAAGAGTCAAATTTAAAAAATTATTAGTTTTTTTTTCCTTTTCCCTCTGTTTCTTATTTACCTTTTCATGTTTCTCTTGATTTTTGTGGGGGTATCAAACTTTCCATTTAGTCCTGGTCTCTTTTGTGCAAAAACTTGGAAATCTTCAATTTTGTTGAATGCCCATACTTTCCCCTGGAAGTATATAGTCAGTTTCAATGAGTAGTTGATCTGTGGCTGAAGGCCCAGCTCTCTTGCCTTTCTGAATATCGTATTCCAAGCCTTGCAGTCTTTTAGCGTGGAGGCTGCCAGATCCTATATTATCCTGATTGGTGCTCCTTGATATTTGAATTCTCTCTTTCTGGCTTCTTGTAAGATTTTTTCTTTTACTTGATAGCTCTTGAATTTGGCTATTATATTCTTAGGTATTGACTTTTCTGGGTCAAGTGTAGAGGGTGATCTGTGGATCTGTTATGAGTACGATTAGATTAGCTAGTTATTAGTAATTGATTTTATATTGATTAGGAAGTACCTAGCAAGAAGGAGCTGGAGCTCGGAATTCCAGGTTGGAATGAAGGAGGAGGAAGTCTATCTGTTCTGTGTGTGGATGCCATTAATGGTAGGAAAAAATTTTTGCCAGCCTGGGAGACCTCAGAGCAAAGGACACCTTGCATCCTGTTTTCCCCTGAATCCTGTGTGGTGTGGCATTTAAGGAAAGAACAAGAGAAGAGGACAGTGCTTCAAGCAAAACCCTTACTGCTTAGTTCCCGAGACAACTGTAGCTCCTGGCATCCAGACATCATCAGTGGATTGCAGTGAGAAATCCCAAAGCCACAAAATCCCTAGCTGCACTCAAGCCTGGCAGGTTCTAGGTTTGAGGCAGAAACCCAGAGACTCCAGTATAGCTCCTTGGGCCCTGTTAGTTAGATAGCTTAAATTAGTGTAGTGAATAAGTCCTTCCTTGTCCCTTTGGGTTTTATTATTAGGTGTTAAGATTTTAGAGTAGTCATTCCTATCCCTCCTTTTAGTTGTTTCTAATTAAAACCCAATTTCACCTTGTTACCTTGTCAGTTAATTCAAGGCCTCTGGCCAGATTGACAGTTGGCTGTTATTTTTCCAGTTGGGAGTGGTGTAGCTGTACAAGACTTCAGTGATCAGTTTTAGTCTCTCTTACATCCCAGAGAGTGTTCCCACAAACCCCATAGTTAATTTTTAATATCCCTGGTGACCCCATTACTTATACTTATCTTACAGTTTGGCACCTCAGATGAGACAGTGTCTATATTGCCCTCTTGTTGTAGGACTTCAGGGCAATTTTGCTGAATAATTTCTTTAAGTATGGAGTCCAAATTTCTATTAATTTCTGCTTTTTCTGGAAGACCAATGATTCTCAAATTGTCTCTTCTAGACTGGTTTTCTTGGTCTGTCACTTTCTCATTGAGATATTTCATGTTTCCTTCTATTTTATCAGTCTTTTGACTTCGTTTTATTTGTTCTTGTTGTCTTGAGAGATCATTGGCTTCTCATTTCTCAATTCTAGCCTGTAGGGACTGGTTTTCCTGTTCAATCTGGTCATTTCTGGTCTTCAGTTGGCTTGCCTCACTTTCCAATTGCGAAATTCTGTCTTTTAAACTGTTATTTTCTTGCCAGATCTCTTCCATATTCCTCAACTTCTCATTTTTGAACTCTTCAATAGCTTGTGACCAGTTTTCATTGTTTTGGGAAGGTTTGGATACTTATTTGTCCTCCTCTGTTGTCTGGATTTTCTCTGTGTAAAAGTTGTTGAGTGTTCCAGAGTTTTTCTTGATAATCTTTTTCTTCTGGGTATCTTGGCTTGCCATTGTTAGAGCTGCCCCTTTACAGCTTTGTCTTCACACTCAGGGTCTGGCTGCACTTTCTAAGCTCCAGAGAGCTCAGGTCTCCTTGTCCTCGGGGTGAAGCCTCCTGGTTGTCCTAGGTCTGCCCCTTTGCCTCAGACTCCTTCAGCAGTCTCAGGGGCTGCTTCCACAGCTGCACTCCCGTCTGCACCAGGTCCCCACTCGAGGTCCAAGCCTGCGTTCGAGATCTTTGTCCATGCCTATGGCACTGTCTTCACCCACACAGAAGCTTGGGAAAGTCCATGCGCTCGAGATCTTTGTCCACACGTAGGGCAATGTCCCCACCCACGTAGATGCTCGGGAAAGTCCATGCACGTTCTTTAGCCACTTGGGGTCCTATGTCCTGCAGCTCTCAGGTACAAGCCCTGGAGCTGCCAGTGACTCACTGGTTACCCCAATCGAGCTTTCACTCTTGTGGGTTGGCCTTGGCACTGTGCATGGTGTGGGGGGTAGTAGAGGGGCTTCTTCCTCTCGCCTTTTAGTGAGAGCTGTTTCACCCCTTGACAATGTGGAAATGCCCTGGTTCCACGTACCTTCAATGCTGTGCCCTTTTGTGGGGTTCCTTCGTTCGTCTGGATTCGTTTTTATGTCCCCTTGAGGAGTCCTATATGCTTCGGTTAGGAGAGATCGAGCAGCTGCTCCTTACTCTGCCGCCATCTTAACCAGAAGTCCCAGCATCTCCACAAATACATTGTTGATGGAGTTGTGAATTGATCCAACAGTTCTGGAAGGCAATTTGTAACTATGCCCAAAGAGCTTTAAAAGACTGCCTGCCCTTTGATCCAGTCATACCACTGCTGGTTTTTTACCCTATAGAGAAAATAGGAAAAAATACATGTACAAAAATATTCATAGTCGTGCTCTTTATAGTGGCAAAATACAAGAGCATGAGGTGTCCATCAATTGGGGAATGGCTGAAGAAATTGTGGGATATGATGTTAATGGAATATTATTGTGCTGAAAGAAATAGTGAACTGAAGGACTTCCATGTAAATTGGAAGACCTCCAGGAATTGATGCAGACTATAAGGAGCAGAAACAGGAGAACATTGTACACAGAGACTGAAACATTTTGTCACAATCAAATGTAATAGACTTCTCTACTAGCAGCAATGCAAGGATCCAGGACAATTCTGAGGGACTTATGAGAAAGAACACTATTTACATCCAGAGAAAGAATTGTGGGAGTAGAAACATAGAAGAAAAACATATGATGGATCACATGGTTCGATGGGTATATAATTGGGGATGTTGACTTTGAATGATCACTTTTTTGCAAATATTAATGATATGGAAATAGGTTTTGAACAGTGATACATGTAAAAACCAATGGGATTGCTGATATGCTCTGGGGAAAGGGGGAAGGAGAAAGGGAGGTAAAGAACAGAAATCATGTAATCATGGAAAATTTTTCTAAATTAATTAATCCAAAAAATTTTAAAATTTAAAAAATAATATTAATAATGGTGAATTTGGTAATAGGAAAAGATTTTGGGAAAGACCTAATTATGTCACTCTTCTCAAAAATGATCCATGATTCCCTATTTATTCAAGGATAAAATATTAAAAATATTAATTCCATTGTTTTCCATCGAAAGCTTTTAACAAACTGGTTCTATGTGTATAGAATATAAATATGTATATAATAAGATATATAATATTATGTATAGATAGTCTTTTCCACTTATTTCAATTTACTCCAGAAAAATAAGGAAGAAAAAACTCATATTTGGCACAGAGAGTAAAGTAAAAACAAATTCCCATATTGGCTTGTCAAAAATATACATATCTCCATCTAGGGAGAGAAATAGAGAGAGGAAGAAAATTTGGTTATTATAATTATATATGTTTCTTTTTGTACTTCCATATACATTATTTTAACATATCTTTATATAAGTTGTTTCCTCCCAACTAGGATATAAACTATCTGAGGCCAGGGACTAAAACTGATAACTTCATATTTCCATTGTGGTTTTAAAAAATTAATTTAATTTTTTCTACAGATTACATGTTGATATAAATTTTTCATATTTGTTTTTTTTAACATTTTTCAGTCCATGTTCTCTCCCTCCCTCTTACATCTCCCCCTCCTTAAGAAGGCAGGTCATATATTATCAGTTGTATATATGTTATCATATAGTATATATTTCCATGTTTATCATGTTGTGAAACAAGACACAAACTGCTTACACTAGAGAAAAATTCCTGGAGTGAATTAAGTGAAGAATGGTATCTTTCTCTCTCCATCTATTCCTTCTGTGGTGGTGAAGATCTTTTTCCACCATCCATCATGAGTTCCTTCCTATTATCCTGGAATCTTGTTTTGCAAGCAATATGTCTTGAATATTATAAGGCTTTAACTTTAACAGTTTCAGCTACATTGGATTCTCTTGTCAATTTCCCACATTTTTCAGTGTTTACTGACACATTCTTTGTTTCAAGCCATTTTCTACTTGATCTTTCATACTATTTTCTGGGTCCATTCCAATTTCAATACTTATGAAGATTGATCTTTCCTACAGTGGAAAAAAATTTGCAAGGCAAGTGGGCACTTTGGATGAACTCTTTTTAGGTAAAGAAGTTTCCATCATATTATTTGGATTTTTAAGATCTATTTTGTTCCACTGCTTGTTAGCTTTGGGAGGTAGGAGGAAAGAGTGGGGGGATCATGAATCACATAACCATGGAAAAATATTCTAAATGAAAAATTTTTAAAAAGATATATTTTGTTCCAGCTGAGAATTAAATGATGCTGAACAAGTCTTCTAGCTAGATAAGGTTGTGTTAAATTTGAAAGCTGGATTCCCTCAAGCCTAGGTGGATTCTAATCTCAGGATATATTCACTTTCATTCTAAATTGCTATCAAGATCATTGACACCTCTAGATGTTGTTCAGTTTTATAACACTGCCTACAATGTTTTTAGCATTTACGACCTAAAAAACAAAAACAAAAAACAAAAAAACAACAATATTGAATCCTACTGAGATAGGGTAGAGAAAAAAGTTGTTAGATGTTCTTGTTTTCCCCTAGGAATTAATGTAGGATTATGTCCTTCAGTACTCTCTTGAGGACTTTTTTTCTAGTACAGTTTTTAATGAATTCAAGCAACTAGACAATAGAAAATAATCCTCCCTTGCATTAGTCTTTTAAAAAGCCCACAAAAATTAGAGGAAACTATATATAACTTTCTGTGTGTGGCTTTTTAGAACAAATACCTACTTAATTTTATATATGTCCTTATGCTTGGATTCTTATTTTTTAACTATATGAGGAAGAAATCAAGCAATAGGGAATTTAGTTTATGAAATCACTAGTCAAATGCTCTCAAGATAGGTTTGGAGTATGACATAATCTTTGGGGGAAATGGGGCTGAGGGAGGAATAAAATTTATAACTTCCTTGCTCTAAAACTCAGCTGAAGGAGAAAAAAGAGAAAAAAAGTAGAGGGAAAGGAGTTGAAGGAAAAATACATTTTCCATCTCTTACTTTGTGATCAGTCATCACTGAGTTTTATACTAAACATTTTAAAAGGGAACTTCTAGAGACTACAAATTCTGCTTGTCTGAAATGCTAGGCCAGGTCGATTTAATTAATGGGATTTCCTTGAAGAAAGAACCTAACCTTTAAATATATACAACTATTATTTAGCAATGGATGAATGAGTTGTACACATTGCTGTTTACATGGAGGTAGACATTATTTTCAGGTTCCTGACCATACAATTATGTAGATTAGTTCATGATCCTATATGGACACACTTCACAAGTTCTTTATTTACTTAGGCATGTTTCCAAGAGACTTACTACCTACCCATAGACCTTTTCGACCAGAACATTTAATTATTTCCTCCAACTCAGTAAAAGTATGAAATCACAAATACTGAGAGGAAAAGACAACTCATTTTAAAGTTGCTATTTTGTGTCAGTTTGAGGGACATTTCCCAGGTCTAAAAGGAGAAAACTGAAACTTCTAATTAACAAAGCATAGTCACGTTTTGGTTTTGTTTTTTTCCCTTTCACAGTTTATTACCATTTGACTTACAATGCTGAGTTCCTAGATTTGGTGTCCAATAATAACATGCACATATCAAAAAGTAGGCTATAGGCAAATATAAATACTTTTTGAATTAGTCACCCTTTCAGATAATCCATATCAATACTTTTCCCTATTAGTATACATAACCACACACACACTTTCCTAGAGAAAGAAGTATTAGAGAGTATCTAGCTTAATTTCCTCATTTACATGTGAGGAAAATAAGGCACAGGGTTTAAGTGACTTATCCAAGATTACTCAGACAACAATTACCCGAATAAACTGTCTTCTGTTTCTACACAAGTGATATTTGTTAATCATTAATAATGTTGTGTTTTGAAAGGTTATTTTCATCATCAAACACATGATTAATGAGGCATTTACTAAACACTACAAAGTCGATTGTTGCTAACAAAGATAGATATGAGGGGAAAGTGACTGTAAGTACAGAGTGCCTTCCTAATAAAAACAAACAGGCCAATTGAGATAATTGTGACAGAAAAAAATGAAGTAAGATCATGACTCCTTTCTAATGAATTAATCATTCATTTAGCTATTATAGCAGATGGCCAGGAGCTCTGAGACTTTACTATCAACTACATGTCACAAGCATGGAGAATATTTAGACAGTTTATTGTGTGTATGGGTGTGTACATATGTGTGTATTTAGTATTGACCAAGTCTTCATGTCACTTTTGAGGGTTTTCATGCCATTTTGTTCTCCACTTCATTTTCCAGATGTGGAACTGAAGCAAACAGTGTAAAAGCAAAAATTTAACAAAGGGAAGTTTGAAGCAAATCTCTCAGCTAAATGTCATGTATTAATAGGGGCATGAAATCTGTGAACAAAGGACAGGTCAATGGCATGCCTCTATTTGTGTCAAATACCCTGGACAAGGACTGACAGCTTCTTTTATACCTAAGTAAGACTTTCTCCTGATTAGCATAACAATAAGTCATTCAGAACTCTCTAACAATCTGGATTGGAAGATATTTTAATAAGGAGGTGGGCCTAGAGTCCTTATTTACTCCCTATTACTTTGTCACAAAGGAGGTGGAGCGGGTTTTGAGAAACAAGGAAATTCCCTGGGCAAGGCCTTTGCTCAAACTGACTATTGCTTATAGAGCAAACAGAAGCAATAAAATCTGCCCTAGCTAGTTAATGAGCAGATGCCTTGGGGACTAGGCATAATTACCTTACTCAGTTAGACACTTCAGAAAATGCCTGACCTTCCAAAATTGGGGTCTGAGGAAATGAACGAATTCACATAATAATGCAATCTAGCATTACTTTTTCCCTCAATAGGGTTAAGTGGCTTACCCAGGGTCACACAAATAGTTAAGTATCTGAAGCCAGATTGTAATGCAAGTCTTCCTACCTCCAGGCTCAGTGCTCTGTCCAGTATACTGCCTAGCTATTCTTTATGGTATAATAGGAAAAAAGGGAATTTCTTTTTTCATTTTTTCCAAATTATGTATCAATACAAATTTTAACAATCATTTTCTGACATTTCATAATACATGTTCTCTCCCTCCCCCTAATATCTTCACTCTCCCCAAGAAGGCAGGTAATATGAAATAGTTTGTATGTATATATATATATACATATACACACACACATATATATTATTATTATTATTATTATACAATACATATTTGTATCAGTTCTTTTTATGGCAGGAGGTAGCCTTTTTTTTTGGTCATGAGTCTGTTAGAATTATCCTGAATCTTTGCCTTATTGATAATAGTTAAGTCCTTCACAGTTGGTCATCATCCTTTCTTGTTACTGTATAAAATATTCTCTTGGCTGTGCTCGTTTCCTTCGTATCAGTTCAGATATTCCAGGTTTATTGTGATCATCCTGTTGGTATTGCATTTCAATCATATACCACAACATGTTCAGTCATTCCTCAATTGATAGACATGCTTTCAGTTTCCAATTCTTTGGGCCCAAAACTAACTAACTAAATAAATGAAGACAACTGCTATGAATATTGTTGAATAGGTAGGTTCTTTCCCCTTATCATTGATCTCTTTGGGACATAGACCTAGTAGTGATATTACTAGGTCAAAGGATATGTATAATTTCATGGCCTTTTGATTATTTGATTGTTCCATATTGCTTTCCAGAAAGTTTATATGAGTTCACAGTTCCATCAACAGTAAATCAGTGTCCCAGAATATTCTACATCCCCTCCAACATTTTTCATTATCCTTTTGGTCATATTAGCCAGTCTCATACATGTGAGGTGGTACCTCAGAGTTGGTTTACTTTTCATTTCTCTAATTAGGAGTGATATGGAGGATTTTTTATTACTAAATCTAGTTTTAATTTATTCATCTGAGAATTGATTGTTCAAATCCTTAAATCTCTATTTTTTCAATTGTGGAGTGCTATGTATTCTTATAATTTTGATTAAATTCTCTACATAGTAAGAAATTAGCTTTTTGTCAGAAATATTTGCTATAAAGATTCCCCCACCCAATTTTCATTTTCCTTTGAATCTTGTTTGTATTGATTTAATTATGTAAACCTTGTTAATTTATTATCAAAGTGATTTATTTTTCATCTTTTAATGTTCTCAGGATCCTTTTTAGACATAAATTCTTTTTTTCCATAGTTTCATTGTGTAAACTATTTTGTGTTCCCCTAATTTGTTTGTGGTATTAACCTTTATTTCCAAACCACATGTGCATTTTTACTTTATCTTGGTACATGGCATGAAGTGCTGATCTCTGTGTAGGTTCTGCCATACTGTTTTCTAGTTTTAACTCCAGTTTTTGTCAAAAAGCTAATTCTTCTAAAAATTTAGATTTGGGATAGGCTCCTATGGTCATTTACTATTGAATGTTGAATATCTAATCTATTCCATTGTACCACCACTCTATTTCTTATCCAATACCAGATTTTTTGCTGGTTGTTGCTTTATAATATAGTTTGAGATACTGTAGAGCTATGCTAACTTCCTTCATATATTTTTATTTATTTATTCCCTTGATATTCTTGGACTTTTTTTCTTCCAGATGAATTTTTACCTCTATTAAATAATTTTTGAATATTTTGATTGGTATAGTATTGTACAAAGGAATTCTTTAATTTCTTTAATTTAATGAGGTACCTGGAGGTCCGCTTACCATAGAGATGTGTAGGCGTTAGCCAGCCCACAGTGACAGAAAGGAGGAACTGGGGAGCCCCTTGCTCAGTGAGTGTCAGTTGTAGGCTGTCAGTTGATGACAGGAGAATGAGTTGCTGGCAGTTTGTTAGTCAGTTGCTGACAGTTAGGGCTGGCAGTTTGGAGAAGTTAAATGCTGGGTGTGAGTTGGTCATTGGAGGTTGGTTGTTGGTAGTGTGGGTTGGCATTTAGTTTCTGGTATAGAAAGGCGGGCCTGAGCTTAAGGAAAGGACTTTTGACTTTAGCCTTTAGAGGTCTTTTTGCCTGATAATTTGGGCTGTGATAGAAAACTGATCAAAGGAGTGAGTGAGTGGTGGCTATCCATTATTTTAGCGAGTTAGGTAGTTAGTGAATAATTTATAGATAGAGTAGAGTAGAGAGGCCTGGTGTGCCAGGCAGAAGAACCTATTCTGAAAAGACAGAGATAGTTTTAGAAATTTTAGTCAGTTAATAGGAATTGTAGGTATATTTAGAAGGTAAAAATTAATGATCTCTCTTTCCTCTTTTCTATCTCTCTCTTCTTTTACTATCCCTATCTTAATTAAACTAAATTGTTAATTGTTAAAAGCCGCTAGAAGTATTCTTGTCTCCAACTTAATGGGATAATATTAATTTATAACTCTACTATATTCTCTTTAAAACTTAAATTATTAAAACTACTCTTATTTTGTACAAAACTCCTATTTTACTCTTACAGTATTGAATAAGTAAGTTAATTTAGGTAGAATTGTCATTTTGTTATTTTGGTTGAGTCTACCCATGAGCAATTAATGTTTTTGTTTGTTTGTTTGTTTTTTTACAATTGTTTAGATTTACTTTATTTGTGGGAAAAGTGTTTTAGTTATTATCATATTGTTCCTGGGTTTGTCTTGGCAGGTAGATTCCCAGGTATTTTTTATTGTTTATAGCAGTGATTCCCAAAGTGGGCGTCACTTCCCCCTGGTGGGTGCTGCAGTGATCCAGGGGAGTGGTGATGGCCACAGGTGCATTTGGGCGTGGTGAATAACTGTAAGGGGACAGTGATAGTATGTGACAGGGGGCACTAAGTAATATTTTTTCTGGAAAGGGGGCAATAGACCAAAAAAGTTTGGGAACCACTGGTTTATAGCAATTTTAAATAAGGTTTCTCTTTCTATCTTTTGCTGTTGGCCTTTACTGGTAGAATAAAGAAATCCTGATGATTTGTATGGGTTTATTTAATATCTTACAACTTTACTAAAGGTGTTCATTGTTTCAGTTAGTGTTTTGGTTGATTCTTTAAGAAACTCCAAGTCTACTATCATATCTGTAGAGTGATAGTTATTTTTCCTCTTCATCAATTCTAACTCCTTCATTTTCTTCTTCCCTTATTGTTATAGCTAGCATGTCTAGAACAATATTGAACAGTGATAATCAGTGATAAAGAGCATCCCTGCTTCACTTTTGATCATATTGGGAAGGCATCTAGCATATATCTATTAGTTAATTCTTGCTAATAGTTTTAGAAAGATGTTATTTATCATTTTGAGGAATATTCCATTTTTTTCTAATGACTTTTAGTGTCTTTAATAAGAATGTGTGTTGTATTTTGTCAAAAGCTTTTTTCTGGGTCCTTTAAAATGATCATATGGTTTCTATTGGTTTTGTTATTGAGGTGGTCAACAATGCTGTTTCCCTAATATTGAACCATCCCTCATTTCCTGGTATAAAACTCACCTGGTCATATTGCATCCTTACTGTAATCTCCTACCTTGTATTTTATTTAAAATTATCTCAATATTTATTGGAGATATTGGTGTACAGTTTTCTTTTTCTGTTTTCTTGTCTTTCTGCTTTAGTTATCAATTCCATATTTGGGTCAGAAAAGGAATATGGTAGAGTTTCTTCCTCAGCTACTTTTCTGAATAGATTCTGTAGAACTGGAATTAAGATTCTTTAAATGTTTGGAAGAACTCATCAGCAAGATGCTAAATGTCAGATCATAACTTCTAGGACCTGATAACTCATAAAAGAAAAAAAAACATACAATTATTTTTCAGCACTGTATGTTATCTTTCCTGATCTGAAGTAACAATATCCACATAGAGGAAGAGGGACTAAGAATCACACTGATTATAAGTAATCTAAGACATTAACTTTATTGTTTAATAGTTTGAATGAGAGAGACTTTCAATTGCCAACTGATTCACATTCTCACTGTAGATAAAACCAAAATAGGAAGTTGCAACTTAATGTCTCAATTACTTCTTGGAGAGATGAATAAAGTAATTTTATGATGTTTTGAAGGACAAAATAAATTGCAGTTTAATAGGGCAAGATCATCTTTCATTTTAATACTCAAAATAAGAATAAATAAAAGCATCATAATGGATGTAATCATAGTTTATTCACTGACATCATAGAGAAGGAATATAACATAGTAGAAAGAATCCTGAGTGAAAGGAGGGGGACCTGAATTTGTCTTTGCTATACTACTTATGACCTTATAACTTGAGTTACATTACTTAAGTATTCTGAGATGAACTGTCCATCATCAAGTTCTAGTCTGTTATATTTTTCCTATTATAAAGAATGAGGAGGACTTCCGGGTTAAGATGGCTACAGAGTAATTGAAGAACTTTTACCCTACCCACCACTGACCTGTACAATACCTCAAAAAGAACCAAAAAGCCAAGTTCAGATGAGCAAAGGGACTCCACAAAAGGGTGCAGCATCAAAGGTATGTGGGATCTGAGCATTTCCATGCTATAAGGGGGTAAATTAGCTCACACCAAATCACAAGCTGATCAAAACCTCCCACAACCCACCTAAGGGGCAGGATTCATAGCCAGCACCCAAGAATTAAAGCAGTGGGGAACAACCTCTAAATTCTTGGCAGCAGATCAAGAGCACCCCTGAGAGCAGCTAGACGTGAAACCCCAGGAGGCTGAAAAGTGTGCACCTTGGACATGGAGAGGGGAGTGGGGCTGGGGCAGCATAGAGCAGAAACCACACACAGAATCAAAAAGTAGCCTCAGGCAAAAAAATCGTTCCTTAGCTCCATACACAGAGAGCCTGCCTTCTTCACCCAGCCTTCTGAGGGAAGCAAGAAACAGCAATGGCTAGCAACTCTCAAGAAAAACCAACCAACAAAAGAAGCAAGAAAAATCCACTAACTCTAGATAATATTTACATAGAAAAATCCAGACCACAGAACAGAAAGCAGAGGAGGACAAACATGTAAACACATCCAAACCATACCAAAAACATGAAAACTGGTCACAAGCTCTTGAAGAGTTGCAATCTAAGATTAGGAGAAAGGTGGAAGAGATTTGGTAAGAAAATTGGAAAATAGTTCAAAAAGAAAATAACAGTTTAAAAGACAGAATTTCACAATTGGAAATTGAAGTTCAGAATTCAAATGTAATGATAAGCAAATTGAAGACCAGAAATGATCAGCTGGAAGACAGCAAGATGCCACCAAGAGAAATTTAAAGGAATAAGAAAAATAGGATAATCTATACCATAGAAAAAGGTATATGGGAAGGGGGAAGGGATGAATATTATTATAAAAAGGATAGGTGATATAGATGAATATTTACAAAAAGAGAAATTGCCCAGATTAACAGCAGACGAAATAGAATACTTAAATAATCCCATATCAGAAAAAGAAATTGAACAAACCATCAAAGAACTGCCTAATAAAAAATCCCCAGGACCAGATGGATTCACAAGTGAATTCTATCAAACACTCAAAGAACAACTAGTCTCAATACTATACAAATTATTTGACATAATAAGCAAAGAAGGAGTTCTACCAAATTCCTTTTATGACACAAATATGGTACTGATCCCAAAGCCAGGTAGATCAAAAAAAGAGGAAAAAACTACAGACCAATCTCCTTAATGAACACAGATGCAAAAATATTAAATAAAATACTAGCAAAAAGACTCCAGCAAGTAATGACAAGGGTTATTCATTAAGAACAGGTGGGATTTATACCAGGAATGCAAGGATGGTTCAATATTAAGAAAACCATCCACATAATTGACCATATCAACAAGCTAATGAACAAAATCACATGATTATCTCAACATATGCTGAAAAAGCCTTTGACAAAATAAAACACTCATTCCTATTGAAAATACCAGAAAGTATAGGACCTTTCCTAAAAATAATAAACAGTATATATCTTAAATGATCAACAAGTATCATATGCAATGGGTATAAATTAGAAGCCTTCCCAATAAGATCAGGAGTTAAGCAAGGATGCCCATTATCACTGCTATTATTTAACATTGTACTAGAAACATTAGCAATTGCAATTAGAGAAGAAAAAGAAATTGAAGGTATTAAAATAGGCGATGAGGAGACCAAGCTATCACTCTTTGCAGATGATATGATGGTTTACTTAAAAAATCCTAGAGTATCAACTATAAAACTAGGGGAAATAATCAACAACTTTGGTAAAGTTGCAGGATACAAAATAAATGCACATAAATAATCAGCATTTCTATATATTTCCAACACATCTCAGCAGCAAGAGTTAGAAAGAAAAATAGCATTCATAATCATCCTAAACAATATAAAATACTTAGGAATCTATCTACCAAAAGAAACACAGGAATTATACGAAAACAACTACAAAACACTTTATGTACAATTAAAACTAGATATAAAAAACTGGAAAAACATTGATTGCTCATGGGTAGAACAAGCTAACATAATAAAAAATGATCATTCTACCTAAAATTAATTTACTTTTTAGTGCCATACCTATCAAACTACCAAAAAAACTTTTTTACAGAATTAGAAAAAAAACTATAACAAAGTGCATTTGGAAGAACAAATGATCAAGAATATCAAGGGAAATAATTAAAAAAAAACCATGAAGGAAGGTGGCTTAATAGTACCAGATCTTAAACTGTACTATAAAGTAGTGGTCATCAAAACAATATGGTACTGGCTAAGAGGCAGAAGGGAGGATCAGTAGCATAGACTTGAGGTAAGTGACGTCAGCAAGAGAGTCTATGATAAACCCAAAGAGCCCAACTTTTGGGGCAAAAATCCACTGTTCGACAAAAACTGCTGGGAAATTTGGAAAAAGATATAGGAGAGATTAACTTTAGATCAACATCTCACACCCTACACCAAGATAAATTCAGAATGGGTACATGACTTGAATATAAAGAAGGAAACTTTAAGTAAGTTAGGTGAACACAGAATAGAATACTTGTCAGATCTTTGGGAAAGGAAAGATTTTAAAACCAAGCAAGAGTTAGAAAAAATTATAAAATGTAAAATAAATAATTTTGATTACATTAAATTAAAAAGTTTTTGTAAAAACAAAACTAATGCAACCAAAATTAGAATGGCATCAAGAAATTGGGGTAAAATCTTTATAACAAAAAACTCTGACAAAGGTCTAATTACTCAGATTTTTAGGGAGCTAAATCAGTTGTACAAAAAAAATCAAGCCATTCCCCAATTCATAAATGGGCAAGAGACATAAATAGGCAATTTTCAGATAAAGAAATCAAAACTGTCAATAAGCACATGAGAAAGTATTCTAAATCTCTTGTAATTAGAAAAATGCAAATCAAAACAATTCTGAGGTACCACCTTAAACCTAGCAGACTAGCTCATATGACAGCAAAGCAAAGCAGCGAATGTTGGAGGGGATGTGGCAAAATTGGGACATTAATGCATTTCTGGTCGTGTTGTGAACTGATCCAACCATTCTGTATGGTAATTTGGAACTATGCCCAAAGTGCTTTAAAAGACTATCTGCCCTTTGATCCAACCATAGCACTGCCTGGGTTATACCCCAAAGATATAATAAGGAAAAAAGACTTGTACAAAAATATTTATAGCCACATTCTTTGTGGTGGCAAAAAAAACCCTGAAAAATAAGGGAATGTCCTTTAATTGGGGAATGGATGAACAAATTGTGGTATCTGCTGGTGATGGAATACTATTGCGCTCAAAGGAATAATGAACTGGAGGAATTCCATGTGAACTGGAATGACTTCCATGAATTGAGGTAGAGTGAAAGGAGTATATCCAGGAGAATATTGCACACAGAGACTGTAGAATAGATAAGTAAAGGTAATGGGGACACCAGGGATAGTATAATAAAACTAAGTGATTTGTGGGTACACACACTGGGGTTTATGAGAGACTAGACCTGAACATGGAGACCAGAACAGCCAAGCTGCTCCTAACTGACAAAGGGACAGTTGACCAACTGTCACCCTGGGCCAGAGGCTTTGAATCCAACAGGCAAGGTAACAGGACATAACTGGTTTTAATTATGAACAACTAAAAGGTGCGATAGGGATGTCTACTCTAAAACCTTAAATCTAATGACAAAACCCACAAGGAAAGGGGAGGATTTATTTCTACACTAACTTAGTGATCTAAACTGACAGGGCCCAAGGAGCTGTAATGGAATCTCTGAGTGACTGCCTTAGTCTGGACCTGCCAGACTTGAGCAGCACAGCTAGGGGTTGATGTGGCTTTGGGATTCTCACTGCAATCCACTGATGATATCTGGATGCCAAGAGCCAAGGTGGTCTCAGGTACCGAGTAGGGAGAGTTTGCTTGAAACACTGTCCACCAGATATCAAACTTCACCTCTTCCTTTGGAACTGCACTGTAGATCTTGTCTTCTTTGCTAGTACCACTCAGGATCCCAGGGAAAATCAGGAAACAGGGTGTCCTTTGATCTGAGATCTCCCAGGCTGGCAAAAGCTTTTGCCCACCACTAATGGAGTCCTCTCTCAGGGCACACACACTTCCTCCTCCTTCATTCTATCCTAGAATTCCCAGCTCCAGCTCTTTCCTGCTAGGTCAACCTTAACTCTTAATCAATAACTACCTAATCTTCCTTACAACAAGACTGATACATTGTGATGTAATAGAACAGAGCAGGCTTCTCTACTAGCAGCAATGCAAGGATCCAGAGCAATGCTGAAGGACTTATGAGAAGGAAAACTAGCCACATTTGGAGGAAGAATTGTTGGAGTAGAAACACAGAGGAAAAACAACTGCTTGAACATATGGGCTGATGGGGATATTATTGAGGATGTAGATGCTAAATGATAACTCTAATCCAACTAGTAATAATATGGAATTAGATTTTGATCAAAGATACATGTAAAATAAATGGAATTGTGCATAGTCTATGGGGGTCTGGGGGTTTGGGGGAGAGGGAAAGAACATGATACATGTAACTATGGAAAAATATTCAAAATAAAAGATTTAAATTAAAAAAATAAAAAATAAATAAAAACTATTGCAATAAAAAAATCAAGATTGCATTTGCTTTTAGGGTTGCAAAAAAAAAAAAGAATGAGGAGATAGGGAAATACTGTTAATAGCTTATCCAGACTCCCCAACTTAAATCAACTAAATGTAATAAATTCATAGAATGATAGATTGTTAACAAGTTAACAAGCAAGATTAGACTTCATCAAGTCCAACCCTTTATTTATAGCTTTATTTAACTGAAGAGGAATTAGGACACATGAACTAAAGTAATTTTCTCCATTTTATATAGGTAAAAAGTAGAAGAGGTGAGATTCAGGCTCAGTTTCTTACTATTAAATCAATGAATCCAGTTTAAATAATGGTAAAAAATACATTTCAGAATCAATAGGGGACAAAGCTAAAGTTTCTTAGTTTCTATAGATATAATATTTCTATATAAATAATATAGATATAATATTTATATAGATATAATATTTTTCAAGAATATATTAAGAAAAGATTCTAGAGAAACCAGATGTGATAAGAGCATACACATACACACACACACACACACACACACACACACCAACACACAGAAATTAACTTGCTCTAACAATTGTTTGATTTCTACAGTACAAATCATTACCTAAATAATTAATTTCTATACAGTGAGATGATCAAAGTTCAAAATCAACATCAACTTAAATAAGATGAAATGATATGACATATAACTGAAATGCTGCAATATAACCTATTTGAAAAAGAAACAGTAAGGCACATAGAATCACAAAGAATTGTGGTCTCAGACCATGGTTCTAGCTCCTCCTCTGACTCATCCTAGCTATACACTGCAGCATATGTCCTCATTGTTTAAGACAATTCTCTAAGACTATAATACCCTGAAGAGACAATGATGACCTGAATTGTTTGACTTTTATCAACAAGAAATACCAGTGTAACAAGGAATTAGCAAGTAATACAATTCCCCATTACAGAAGAAACTATATAACCATTTTTCTTGAAAAGACATAATGACATGGAGGGGAAATATCTTGAAAAGGTTTCAGAGAATGGATAGACATTCTATAACTGATTCTGGTCAGCTAACCATGAGTTGAGGGTAAACTGTGTAAATGAAACACAACTTCTTCCTGACTGAGGGCATGTGGTGCAAGACAATATTTTAATTGGAGAATCATTGGGTCTTCTGTCTTTAAGGCTGACATGAAGCTTGGACAATAATGGGTCATTAGCTTTACTTTTTTGCTTCAAATTTTTCTTTCCTTTTAGTCAAAGGAGATAAATCTGGAGACTACTATTCTGTGAGAATTGAAAGGTCAAGAAAATAAATAAACCAATGCCTGTAAGTATGAGAATCTAGTGCCTGTCAGATTTTTAAGAAAGCCAACATCGGGGCAGCTGGGTACCTCAGTGGATTGAGAGACAGGCCTAGAGACGGGAGTTCCTAGGTTCACATCTGGCCTCAGACACTTTCCAGCTGTGTGACCCTGGGCAAGTTACTTGACCCCCATTGCCTACCCTTACCACTCTTCCACGTAGGAGCCAATACACAGAAGTTAAGGGTTTAAAAAAATAATAAAGAAAGAAAGAAAGCCAACATCACTGATGCCAAGAAAGAAGTGTCTTTCATGAATAAGCCCAGACATATTTACATATTAAATTGCTATAAATAGTGCTATCTAGGCTGCATTAATCCTGAGTGTCCTCTTCCCAGAGACTGATGAAAATCCCATTTTTCTTTGGGGGAAACTTTGTACTTCTTTTCTTTCTATACCTTTGAAGAAAATGTCTGTTTGTAAATGTTAATTGATGAGTCATTCCCCAATTAATAAATGATCCAAAGATACAAATAAGCAGTTCTCAAGGGAACCTGAGATATTTGAGCCCTTTTAAAATGCTTAATATTATTTTTTAAACATTTGTTAATATTTATTTTTTAGAAAAGTTAACATGGTTACATAATTCGTGCTCTTACTTTCCCTTTTACCCCCTTACATCCCCCCACCCCATGGCTGATGCATATTTCCACTGCTTTTAACATGTGTCTTTGATCAAGACCTATTTCCAAATTGTTGATAGTTGCATTGGTGTGGTAGTTTTGAGTCTATATCCCCAATCATTTCCGCCTCAACCCATGTGTTCAAGCAGCTGTTTTTCTTCTGTTTCCACTCCTATAGTTCTTCCTCTGAATGTGGGTAGCATTCTTTTACATAAGTACCTCAGAATTGTCCTGGGTCATTGCATTGCTGCTAGTACAGAAGTCCATTACATTCTATTTTACCACAGTGTATTGGTCTCTGTGTACAATGTTCTTCTGGCTCTGTTCCTTTTGCTCTGCATCAATTCCTGGAAGTCTTTCCAGTTCACATGGAAGTCCTCCAGTTTAGTATTCCTTTGAGCACAATAGTATTCCATCACCAACATATACCACAATTTGTTCAGCCATTCCCCAATAGAAGGGCATACCCTCACTTACTCCTGTGCCAGCAAGTAGAGACTCCACTTTCCTGGAAATGACCACAGCTGCTCAGCAACCATACTCAACAGTGCACAGTCCTTCCTCACTCCTCTGGATCTCCCTGACCTTCCCTATCCCAATCATCATTTCCCTTCCTGAATTTCCTGTGGGTTTTGGAAGAAGGGTGAATCTGGGTGGTAGAAATTAAACTTTGAAGACTTAGTTTCCCCATAGTCAAGTAGGGCTTACCCTTGATATGAATTATCTCCTGAATCATTGTATGCAACTTTCCTAACCTTAAAGACAACAAAACCTTCTGAGACTGAGTGGGGCAGGTCCTTTCTCAGTCTCTCATTCCTGTGTCCCTCCCCCACCTGAAGCTCTCCCTAGGTGGTTGTTAGAGATACCTTGTATCCTTCTGTCCTTACAATCAACCCTGAAACTTAATAAACCCTGTTGTCATTTAATCAAACCTTTGGCTAAATCATTGGTTGAATGATAAAAGAGGGAAAAGGAGAAAGAAAGGAATAGTTTCTCTCTGGGTCCTGAGGGGGTTGGAGGCATCCATCTTGGAGGAAGTGGTGATCTCTATATTTCCTCTGGACTCTTCCTTTGTGAATCTGAGAAACTGACTAGAAATTCCTCTTGTCAGTTTCAAGCCATTTTTGGCTGGCCCTAAACTTTGTCTGTAGAAGTGCCCTTCCTACCTGGTGGGCTCAGTCTGTTTCCCTTCAGTGTCTCTATCTCAAACCTGTGTACCTAGACTGTGTCTCTGTGTTTGCAGCTGCCTGCTCAATTACCTCATCCTCTCCCTTTGCAGCTCTTTATACTTCAGTGTTTATATTTTCAAAACTCAGTCATTCCCTTATATCTCCTACCACCTCAACTTACTACCTCCACTACTTTCTTACCTACAGACTTAGGGATTTACAAACCCCATCCACTTGCCTTATTCCCTATTACAACTACCTTATCACCCCATCTGTTTTAGTCCCTTATTATAACCTTAGCTGTTTAATCCCCTTATTATCACCTACCTACCTTATCCCCTATTACAGTAGCTAGATCCATTGGGATATCAAATTCTCTCTAACACTATGGAAAAAGTCAGAAGAGATAAACCAAGGCAGGACAGTGGGGTGAGGAGTTCTTAAAGCAAAGGGAAAAGAGGGGGGAGGGAATTCATTAGGCCTTAAAAATAATAAGAGGGGAAGGGAGAGGGTGGAAAAGTATTAAACCAAGGGAGGGGAAAAGGGGGATTGATTTAAAACAAACCACTGGCTTAAAAGGAAATATCATAAGAAGAAGGGGTAGAACTCGGAGAGGATACCAAAATGTTAAGGAATACACAGCTAAAAATTATAACCCTGAATGTGAATGGGAAGAACTCTCTTATAAAACAGAAGCAAATAGCAGAGTGGATTAGAATACAAAATCCTACCAAATGTTGTCTATAAGAAACACACATGAGTCAGGTGGACATACACAGGGTTAAAGTCAAGTCTGGAGTAAAATCTTTTGGGCTTCAACCGAGAAAAAGAAGGCAGGAGTAGCAATCATGATTTCTGATAAAGCCAAAGTAAAAATAGATCTGATTAAAAGAGACAGGGAAGGTAATAACATCCTGATAGAAGGCAGTATAGATAATGAAGAAATAGCAGTACTCAACATGTATACACCGAATGGTATAGCATCCAAATTTCTAAAGGAGAAATAAAGGAGGAAATAGATAGTAAAACCATACTAATGGGAGATCTAATTATTACTCTATGAGATCTAGATAAATCAAACCAAAAAATAAATAAGAAAGAGATAAGTGAGGTAAACGAAACCCTAGAAAAATTAGTTAAGAGATATGTGGAGAAAAATAAATAGGGACAAAAAGGAATACACCTTCTTTTCAGCTGCACATGGTACATTCGCAAAGATTGACCATGTACTAGGGCCTATAAATATGGCAAACAAATGCAAAAGAGCAGAAATAATAAATATAACCTTTTCATATCACAATGCAATAAAAATAATAATCAGCAAAGGCACATGGACAGGCAAACCAAAAACTAATTGGAAATTAAATAATATGATTCTCCAAAATCAGATAGTTAAAGAAGAAATAATAAAAACAATTAATAATTTCATTGAAGAGAATGCCAATGATGAGACATCCTACCAAAATCTGTGGCATGCAGCCAAAGCAGTACTTGGGGAAATTTATATCATTGAAGGCATATAATAACAAATCAGAGAGGGCAAAGATAAATTAACTGAGTATACAATCAAAAAACTAGAAAGGGAACAAATTAAAAATCCTCAGCTAAAAACTAAATTAGAGATTATAAAAATCAAAGTAGAAATCAATAAAATTGAAAATAAAAGAACTATGGAATTAATAAATAAGACTAGAAGCTGGTACTTTGAAAAAATAAATAAAATTGGCAAAGGATTTGTCAATCTAATTTTAAAAAGGAAAGAAGAAAACCAAATGACCAGTATCAAAGATTAAAAGGGAGACCTTACCTCTAATGAAGAGGAAATCAAGGCACTCATTAAAAACTATTTTGCCCAATTATATGGCAATAAATATAGCAATCTAGGTGATATGGATGAATGTTTACAAAAATATAAATTGCCTAGATTAACAGCAGAAGAAATAGAATACTCAAATAATCCCTTATTGAAAAAAGAAATTGAACAAGCCATCAAAGACCTCCCTAAGAAAAAATCCCCAGGACAAGATGGATTCACAAGTGAATTCTATCAAACCTTCAAAGAACAACTAATTTCAAAACTATACAAACTATTTGACACAATAAATAAAGAAAAAGTTCTACCAAACACCTCTATTATTTAACATTGTACTAGAAACACTAGCAGTAGCAATTAGAGAAGAAAAAGAAATTGAAGGTATTAAAATATGCAATGAGGAGAACAAGCTATCACTCTTTGGAGATGATATGATGGTCTACTTAAAAAATCCTCAAGAATCAACTAAAAAGTTAGTGGAAATAATGAACAACTTTAGCAAAGTTGCAGGATACAAAATAAACACAAACAAATCATTAGCATTTCTATATATTGCCAATCATTGCCAATCTGACCCAATCATACATACAGTGGAAAAAAATGTGATGAGAAGATATCCATTGGTACTGAGCCATAAACCAACTTTTTTCCCATTTCTATAAAACATGAGAGGACCTTTCATACATATTAAAAATATCCTTAATCAAAAATTGAGAAGGGAACTAAAAGTCTCTCACAGGATTAAAATACAAAACAAATTTTTCTAGTCAGATAGAACTAGCTGAAAGATATCAAAAACAGAACATTCTACTTTGCCAAAACTTGATAAAATAAATCATGATTTTGTTTTCTGTAAAACAAAACAAAAAACCTGTTTACAAATGAATGTTAAAATAATAAAAAAAGATTCTTTGAGAGATGGAACCACAAACATACATAAATTATAATAGCATATGCTCCCTAAATGGGTTTTCTAGATGATAGGCAGATGTATAGTACAAAATCAAATCTGGATGTTACATTTCTTCTAGATTAAGTAGTCTTAACATTCTATTTCTTATATATAGTATTATACTTATTCCATCAAGTGCTAGGACTTGAGGAGCTTCTTTAGTGGACTCCATCACAGCTCAAAAGAGTACAGTCTAACTCTCTCCAGAGGAAAAAAACTAGTTGAACAAAAGTGACATTTGGATGGTGATATGCCATTGTAATTGGTACATTAAAAATGCATCTTTCATGGACACTTGTAAGGATGGAGGATGGGCTCTTTTTGTCCCATCCCCCATCCTTACACACTACAAATAGACAGTGAACTGGAACTATAAATAAATGGGAGTAAGAGAGGAGTTGGATTAGATCTTGATAGCAACATAACGCTTTCCATAATTGCAAGCTTCTCCTTGAAATCAAATCCATAACTAGAATATTTAAAAATATTGTAAAAGAAATGTTCTCCCACTGTAACTATGTGCATGAAAATTGTGGAATATGATATGCCCTAAAGAATGATAATCATTGATCACATAAAAAACTACAAAGAGACATATGGCGGGCATAAATAGGCTGCCACGCATTTTCATTGATGAATAGTGTGCAAGAAGAGTTGCAAAGTCTATCATCAAAGAAATGTCTGAAAAGGAGGTAGTTCACGTGTCATGTGACAAATAATTATTAACTGTACTCTTATCTAATGTCAGCAGAATTAATGGAAAATTCCCAGTACATTGAACAGCTCTTTTGCTGAGGATTTCTGAGTGAACATGGACAAGATTTGGGGAAAAGAGGGAGAACATAGGATATGACAGTCTACACTGTAGAAGGAAATGCTTGAATTAATGAGCTTACAAATCTGTTGAAGTCTGAACTTGTTGAGGGTTTGGAATTTCAAACTTATATATCTATTATAACAATAGCACTTTATAAATAACGTTCATTCTGAAATTTAAGCAACTTTATAGGAAAGCTTGCTGTGACTGTTACTTTAAAAATTGGCTTTCTTCTTCTCAGGATGGAAAATAGCAGTGTCATGTGGTGTGGCAGTTACTATGGTAACTATACTTCTTCCTTTTATTTAATAACAGTGTGAACTGGCTTTTAAACCTGAACAGCAACTTGGCCTGCTGGAGAGTAAATTGCTTCCTCACCAGGGCTCAGCTCTATTATGCCCACCCTTTCTTTTTATTCTCCACCCTTAGACACGCATATGACTTTACTTATAAATACTCATATATATCCTTTCTTTTGAAGGGATGGGCTAGAGATGTAGAAAAATGGGGGTATAAAATGTGGAGTAACTAGTTAAGTAGAGAGAAAAGGGGGGATTTTACATTTTTTGTGTAATGGAAAAACTCAGAAAATGTAATGATATAAATCTTTGCCATAGTTTTTTATTTATAGTGCATTCTTCCTCTGATTCTAATCATTTAACTAATAATCCTACCTAATCCTCACAAAGATATTGAGGATATGTGTAAGAGTTTGGAAGACATAGGACCATTTTAATTAATGATAATGAAATGTTAGGAAAAAATATCTCTGTGGAATGGGAAAGGTAAGAAAAATATTGAACTTTCAACTTAGGTAAATTGCAGTGTTCCAGGAAAATATCCCATTAACCAATCCATTAAAATATTGAAGAAATGCTTTGCTATTTTAGCTGTTAAAGACAAATCATACAGAATTTAAAATGCCTGATTCATTTTTCATTCAAAATTTCTTTATTGACTATTACCAAGTTCAAGGTATTGAATTATGGTAGATGATGTGAAGTTTAAGACAAAAACTAATAATTTTTTGACCTTACATTTTATTGATGACATATAAGTATGGAAAGATATGATAATAATATTAAATGACTATGAACTTTCGTATGATTATTTAAATTTTGCCTTATGCTTTATATTATTTTATCCTCACAACAATATGGTAAATTAATTAAAATAATTTTCTTTATTTTAGATGTGAAAAATTAAAGAGACAATTTCCAAAGAACAATTAACTAGCAAGAGCCTGATCTGAATTAGAAAAAATATATATAAATTTAGAGAAAAAAAACACCCTTTTGATTCCTAAACTATTGTTCCAACTACTAGGAATTTCTGATATGGGGCTCCCTCTACCAATTTGTACCACAATATTTTTTATGACATAGTAGACAAATCCCAAGTATTTTTTGAAGGAAATAAGAATCCAATGACTTACCCTTGATCACATAAATAATTTCTTCTTTTGTGAAATGGGTATAATAGCACATGACTACCAAGATTGCTGTGAAGATAAAATGAGATAATATCTAGAAAGTACTTTGCAATTTAAAGCAATATTTAAATATAAATTATTCACCATTACTTTAGATACAAAATTCAAATCCAGACCATTTTGATTTGTTTTTTACTCTATATTATGCCACTTTTCTGATATATACATAGACAAAAAGTAATGATCCCTCAAAGAGAAAAAATAATGTGCAGTATTTAATTTTATAGGTAATAAGGAGCCACTGGAAGGAACTGATATAGTCAAATGTATGCATTAGGAATATATTTTGGTAACAATATGAAGGATGAATGGGAAAGAAGAGAGAAAAAAAATCAATAGATCATTGCAGGAGAGTAATAGAATATTCCAGGTAATGTTTGTAAAGGTACTGTACTATCAAAAAGATATCTAATACTAGTATGATGCCCATTTGGGCAGAGAAAAGTGAATGAATGTAAGAGATGTTATGGAAATAGAAATGAAGAGCTATGATAAGACAAGATCCCTTGAGAAAAATCATCTAACATCTACAGAATCATAGGATCTCAAAATCAGAATAGACTTCAGAGATTATATATTCCAACCCCGATATAAAATAGGAATTTCACACTGAACACCCTTGAAAAATGTTATTCCTCCTCCTTCTAAATTCATCCCTTGATAGGAATTCCACTATCTTCAATATTTTGATAGAAATTATTAAAAAAATATTGATGTTGTTTGAGTACATGTTTTCCTATAATTTCCAAAATTCCATTTGTTGGGAAGAAAAGGGAAAGGAAGGGAGTAAACACTAATGTAGCATTTATAGCATAGACATTGTGCTAAGCATTTTTACATACCTTAACTCATTTGTTCCTTATTCAACACTTTTGTGGTCAAATACCATGAGTTTAGTCCTCTTCTGTTTGATAAGCATCCAAAAATTTGAAAAGAATTATAAGGCACATTTTGCTCCTCTTATCCAGATTCCATATCCTCCGTTCCTTTTGATAAATGTTTGCATCAGGAATACATAAGGTAGCAAGGAAAAAAAAGATGAAGTTAAATGGGAGATATTACATCAGGATTCAATAAACCTGATATACTAGAATTTTTTTGCCTTTTTCCAACTCATATAGATTCCCATTATCAGTACTACAAATGAGAATTGTCATATTCATGAAATCCTGAGATTTGACAATACACAAACAGCAGATATAAATTTGTTAGTAATAAAAAGAAGATAGTCCTGTTTATCATAAGTCATAAGAACCAGACCTCTCATGTATCACTGAGCCAGACAAATGTGTCTGCAATTGTGTATTTATTCATGAGTCAGTATCTACATGAGATCTCTTTGGAACACACTGCTAATCCTTTCCTTTGACTGTATTTTATTGTATTTTTCCTAGAGCTTAATATGATTTCTCAGTGCTTCCTAGACTTATTAATAATCAACCGAGTTCACTTAATTCTTCCAGACCCACCTTTGTACTTGGCAAATCCTACCTTGTATTATAACTGTTTGTATTTGATTATTTTTAGTCTCCTTGGTTTATTTCATCTTGTTATAATTTGTAACTTGCACAGTGCCTTTCATACTTTAGATTTACATCTCATTCATTCATCCACCTAGGCCTTATCTTGATCTTCCTATTGATATATACCTGATGGTGCCTGAGTATATGGAAACTAGACTACCATAATAAATAATATAATATAATAAACATAATATGATCTCATATCATAGGACATGTTATATCACATAAAATATTATTATATATGATATGATGTGATGTGACATGATATCATATGTTATAATATGATATATGAGACGGGTCTTAAATCCCAGACACTTCATTTTCATACCCCAGTCAGACAGTTATCTTCTTGCTATATTGTATACTCAGGATATATGTGTTTTCTGTGTCTCTGTGGGAGGACATCAGATAATATAGATGTCTTTAAGTATTTGAAAGACTGCCTTGTGGAACAAAGATTAGAGTCAGGTTATTCTATTCAGTAACTTAGAATAGAAATAGTGGCAACAGGTGGCCATCCCAAAGAGGCAAATTTAGGCTATATTTAGGTAAATATAGGCACACCTATAGTGTGCCAGGCACTAATCAAAGCACTGGGGACTAAAAGAAATGTAAAATCTACTCACCATCTCAAGGAACTTACAAACTAATGAAGGAGACACAAATAATTATTCACATGAAATATAAATAGAGATGATAGAGATAAAATGAAAGATATATGAAATTGGAGGTAATAATGGAAGAAAGGCACTAGTGTTAAAGAAAACTGGGAAAATTAAATAAAATATTAATTTTCTCGAAAAATAGAATATCCTGCTTTGAGAGGTACTAGGTATCACTTCATTGGATGTACTTAAACAGAAACAATATAATCCCTTGCAATATATATTGAAATGGATATTCCTTTCAAATGGATTAGAATGGATGACCACTGATAACTTTCAAAATCTTAGCTTCTCTGAGTAGTCTTCATATCACACCTGCTATTTACTACCTTAATGACTTTGAGGAGGTCATTAAATCTCTTTGGTCCTCAATACTCTCATCAGTTAATTGAAGGAGTTGAACTAGATGACCTCTAAGGTCCCTTACATGTCCCAATCTGTGATCCCAATAATTTTATGGATTGAAATCAACTAAATTGAATTAATCTTAAATATAAGTGAATCAAACTGAACTTGGTTGAATTAAATTTGAAAAATCTTGAGAAATATATTGGACCATTATTATACTTTTTTACAGAAAAGAAAAACATTGACTAGAGAGACTAAATGACCTGTCCCAAGTCACACATCGAGTTAAGTACAGAGAACTAAGAGATACAATCCACGTCTCCTGACTCCAGTGCCTTTTCACACTAATGCCACCTGAGAGAAGTTAGTATCATTTCTCTCATTTTATAGATAATGAAATTATACTCCAGATTATGCATAGAAACACAGTAGTAATAGTCCCTGAAAGTGTTGGTGCTTCTGCTTCTGCTCTGTTTGTTTGGACCAGCTACAGAACAAAGGACTGTAGCATGCCTGGGGTAAATAATAGGAAGACTGTCCTCAGGCAGGACAGGAACACTTCAATTTTGGAATGAGTCAGAGATCCTGGACACTGCCAAGATAATTCTTCTGGGATGACCACAAAACAGAGATGTTATTGGCAGTGAATGGCCTGTCAGGGAAATAGTTAACCCCAGCATCCTAGTTTAATTATATCACTTAGTAAAAGTTAACTTCTCTTAAGTTTTTGAAAATAGTACTTATAGAAGTGGATTTGGCAGGTGTAGTTGGCCACTTAGAAGTTTTTACTTTTCTTCCTTACCTTCTTTATCTCTAAGAAATTGATCAGACACACCCAGTAATGACAATTAGACTGTTCTGCATTATCCTAGAAGCCATCAAGTCCCTCAAGTCCACATATTGTCCTTGCTATTTTATGGAATTTATATTTAATGAAAAATTAAGAATAAAATCATACTATTTCAGAAACACTATTAGTAAATTTCCTATCATTAAAAAAGAGGTTTTACTATCTTATCTTATCTTACTTGTCATTTCCTAAGGAATACACTCATTTTGAATTTTATTTTACTTCTCCACTATGCCCTCAGTACACTCATCATTGGGAAACCTCATCATATTGCAATATCCAATCATAGCCCTACACTCCAAACCTCATAAATACCCTCTCCCCATATGATTGGAGGACAGTACTATAAATTTTTCAACCTCCACTTAAGGAAGGGAGACTAGAAAGACATTATTTTTCCTACCCCAGCACTCATTTTACTTCATTGACTTTTCCACCATGCTCTCAAGGTGAATTCCTTTTCCCTATCCTTTCTTTAATGTATTATCTTTTCCTACTGGATTATAAATTTCTTGAGGTTATGCAATGTCTTTTTGTTCATAATTTTATCACCAGTGTTTGGTATAGTGTTATATATACACTATTTGTTGATTATTGCTTATTTCTGATTTTTCATTTATATGTATCAACTGCTTCTTTATGATTTGATCAAAAAGACAGCCTACTTGTGATAACATATTAGACCTAGCTGGGCTCTTCCTTGGAAATCGGACATTACCTATAACCAGGACAATATTTGATGGCTTTCAAACATTGGTAGAAGCTAGCAGAGTTTGCACTCCTCTGCAAGAATTTTTTAAATGCCATTGTTCCCTACATGCTTTGTTAAAGTATCAGAATAAGGTATGGTGGAGAATTATGTATAAATGAGTTGTGTTTTATAATACTACAAGGAAAAATCACATTGATGAACCCACAGATCCATTGATATGTTAATTTCCATCAATATATGGAAACTGAGCTTAGAAAATTTTAGTGACTTGTCCATGGTCATTAGTCATTGTCAGATATGCTGTGACTCACATGCAATTCTCTTGTCTAGTGCTCTTTTCATCAAGTAACTCAGTAAAACCATGGAAGCTTATTTAGTGATCATTTATTGTTAAATTGATTTCCATAGCTAAAATATTTTTTCTTTCTCAAAAATATGTAAAACTACCCACCAACATGCCTTCAAATCATCAGCCTATAAGAAAAATTTTCCTTTTCAAAAGTGTAGGAAAATAAAACTAGTATATCAGAATTAATCTGTTTCTGTACCTCTTTAGTATGAGCTTTTAGCCTATTTTGTATTGTGGATATTTTTCAAAGGGTGGTAAAATTTATGGAACCCTTCTCAAGATAACATTTTAAAATTAATATAATTACAAAGTACACTAATGGTGCAGAAATAACAGTCATCATCATCATCATCAGGTTTATAGACTCTCTGCTAAGAATCCCTGCTCTATCATTAAGTGGCTGAAGTATATGAGAACACAACTAACAAATGAAGAAATCTAATCCCTCAGTAATCATATAAAATATTTCAAATCACTAAATAATAAGCTGAACAATTCTGAGGTTCTATTTCACATCCAAAGATGATAAAAGAATGTTAAAGGTTAACTTTGGGGTAGGAGTTTGACAAAGTGTGGAGAGCAGCTTGTTAAAAACACTTAGTTTAATTTGAGAGGAAGCACAGGTAGAAAATAGAGAGGTGGAAAGTGAGATTATTATTCTAATACTTTATGACCACAACGAAAATCCTAATCCTACCTAAAATTTCTTTAATTTAAAAAAAAAAACCCTTACCTTCTGTCTTGGAATCAATACTGTGTATTGGTTCCAAAACAGAAGAGTGGTAAGGGTAGGCAATGGAGATTAAGTGACATGGCCAGGATCACATAGCTAGGAAGTGTCTGAGGCCGGGTTTGAACCCTGAAAAGATGACCTCCTATCTCACAATCCATTGAGCCACCCAACTGCCCCACTACCTAAATTTTCTAAAAAAAAACAACAACAACAACAAAAAAAAAAACTATTCTGTCTTCAAGACAGGTTCTTCTGTCTGGCAGTACCAGGCCTATCTACCTGCACTGTCTACCTGGAAATTTTTTCTCTACCTACCTCCTAAGCTAATCAGTAAACATTCACACCTACAACCTCCTTAAATCTGTTTCTCTATTCCATCTGTCAACAGTAAAACTGTCTGTCACAGAGACACAGACAGAGCTCCTGCTCTTTAGGAAATGCCAAGGCAAAAAGAGTCCTAACTCTCAACTGTCTTTCCTTATATATCTTCCTCATCTCCTAGGTCAGTGATGGGCAAACTAATCCCTGCAGGCCAGATCCAGGCTGTAGTTTGCCCATCACTGCCTTAAGCAATTCCCTAATCACTACATCTGGATGCGGGGGCGTAGTGATTAGGGAATTGCTTAAGACAGTGATGGGCAAACTATGGCTGGGGATCTGGCCCGCAGGGAATAGTTTGCCCATCACTGTCCTAGGTAACAGAATCTTCAGCTCTGGCTCCCTCACTAGGGGACACTAGTGTAGCTGAATTTTTGTAAGCTATCCAACAATTATTGTTTTCCTCTTGTTAAAATCATTTTCTTAATCTGCATGTTCCTGCCTCTTAAAGAGTCAGAGAGAGAGATGAAGAAAATTATTTTAACAGGAGGAAAACAATAAATGTTGGATAGCTTACAAAAATTCAGCTACACTAGTGTCCTCTGGATGAAGCTATGGATTTTAATAGCTATCCTGGAAAATAATGAGATTATACCAAAAATTCACAAAATTGTAAATATTCTTTGACCTAATGATAATTCTATAAGCCATGTACCCCAGTTAGGTCAAAGATTGAGGAAAAAAGGTCCATATATGCAAGAATATTTAAAATAATAATTTTGTTTTCATAAAGACCTGGGAACAAAATAGGGGTTGATAATTTAAGGAGTTACTGAACAAATTATGGTATGTGAATATAATTGCATCTTATTAAACTATGACAAAGAAGAATATAATAGATTTGGAGACTATAAAAAAGATACATGAAACTTGTAATGAAGTTAGCAGAGCCAGGAGAAAAACAAATTACCACTTACATAATAGTCACTATGACAATGTAAGAGGAGACAACTCTTTGAAAGCCCTTGAGGACTGACCAAACTAGTCAACTATAATAACTTTCAAGAACTGATTGAAATATATTCCACTCCTTGATAGAAAAGTGGTGTGACAAGTTACATAATAAAATTCCACTACATACTGTTATGACTTCCAAGACATACTGTTAGGTGACCAGTGTAAATATGCATAAAGTGAGTTTATAGACACTAAATATGATACAAAGATAAATAACACACATCTGGGACCTGTTTCCATACTGTTGAAGGAGAGACTTAGGAGCCTAGAAATAGCCATGAAAGAGTAAGAATCAATCCATTAAAATAATAAAATGCCTAGTATTTACCAAATACAAGACTAAACAATGGGGGGTTGCAAGATAAAAATGAAATGGTCTCTCCTCTAAAAGAGGTTGAATTCTGAATGAAGAGGAACTAAATAGGAGCTATATCCCAGATTTAATTATTGTCCTTGGAAGATACTATAGCATCCAAAAGTAGAAGGTTATTCTATGCACACCACCCATCCCCAGAACTTGTTGTTAAACCATTTACACATTAGCCTTTATTCTAATCTAAGAGAAAAACAGCACATCTAAATACTTATGTATAGAAGATATGTAAAGAGCATAAATACAACCAAAAATGATGCAGTTAGATATTAAGTATCTAGCAGTAGAAAGGGTAATAGGAGAGAGAGCAACTACCAATTCTCTAGAATTCACAGTTGGTATAAACATGTAATATTAATAAAACTAACATTCAGAGGAAGAACTGCAGGAGAGGAAACATAGAAGATAAACAATTGCTTGAATGCATGGACTGAGGCGGACATGATTGGGGATGTAGACTTGAAACGACCACACCAATTATCAACAATGTGGAAATAGGCCCTGAACAAGGACACAAGTTACAACCAGTGGAAATGTGTGTCGGCCATGGGTGGGGGGAAAGAGGGGGGGTGAAGGGGAAAGTAGGAGCATGAAGCATGTAAACAGGTTAAAAATGAATATTAAATAAATGTTTAAATTAAGAAAATATATTAATAAAACTATGGTATGGACATAAGGAAAGACATATATTACTGAGACATGGTCTCAGCATCAGGATTACCTGGGTCCTAGTTCTGATTCAGATATGAATAAAATGTCTCAAAACAAGTAAGTAAGAAACTCCAAGCGCCTCTGATAATTCTCTGACTCTTTGTGGCAGCTTTTTGGTAGATGGCATTTACTCATGAAGGGCTTCCCTACATGATAGTTCTCATAAGTCTTGACCAATTAAAAAAATCAGAAAGATACAAGTTACTGTGAAATTCCACGGATAAAACCCCATTACAGACTAGGGAATCAGGGAAGGTTTCCTAAAGGAGGCAATATATGAGTTGACTTTTGAACAATGAGTAGTTCTAGATTCTTCACTGATTTAGCTTGGCAATTTATCTTCAGTTTACATGGTTATAGAGTTGATTGGGACACTGAGAAGTTATATAACCTTAAAATTCCAAAGACTATGCATTGGAAGGAGTATCTGAATTGTTTTTTTTTTCTTTTTTCCTTTGTTCAATGGGGTTAAAGGTAGGAGGGAGAGAAAATGGAATGGTTATTTTTTTTAAAGTTAAAATAGGTGGTGATATACTACTGATGAAAAATTTTGCCTGTATTTTTACATTTGCCATATCAGTAGTTTTACTTAACTTTTTTCTTTCACATGAGACCCTTTAGGAAATGAAGGTAAAATATTAAATTTTTTCATATAAAAATGAAAGGCCTATATAAGACTTATTCCTTTTGACTCTCAAAACAGTCATAGGAACAATGTTTTCTTTTTCACAAAAAAAGAAAAATAAAGCTCATAGGGCAATTTTCCAGTGGTCCTAAAAGTAATTTGTCAGAAATTCATAGAGCTACTCAATCCAAGGATAGAATATTTTTCTCATAGTGCTACATGATTTCTAGGGTTTATGAATAATGAAAGAAAAAAAACATAAGTTATATTTTGAAAACTCAAAAACTCTAAAAACAGTTCCTTATGCCAATGGCCTCTAAATTTTCTTATTGTGAACTCCTTTTAATTAAAAAAACATCATTCACAACACTCATATTTTCCATCTTGCAAATGCTCCAGCACTACTTTCTCTACAAAAACCCTTTCTGCTCCTCCCAATTTTGAGGACTTTCCTCTAAAATTTGTTCCTCTAAATTCTATACATACTGTATGTCTCTATCTAATGAAGGTTATCTTAGCCTTTATGGAAAATCCCAAGAATTTTAACCTTGACACTTCCTCATAAACTTCCAGAGATTCTAGGAATATTATGAATCAACATGTAGATCTTTTGGTGATGACAATTCAAATAGTGGCTCAATATTAAAAGGACTTATTACTTAGCAACAATAAGAGAGTTCCCTTAATGGCCGGTTGGAAAGAACTGAAGACTCAGTGGATATTTCAAAGGTAATGGTGCCATCCTCCACCCTCAATTATTTCTTACCTCTAGGCTATAGTCTGTTGTAGGATTATGTTGAGCTGCTTCCTTAGAGGAGAGAAGGAAGAATTGTTTCTCCCCAACATGGACTGAGTACATGAAATTTCAAGCATATGTCCTAACCTCCATTTAAGGTCATGAACGTTGTTTCCTGATTTAACTTAACAAGTATTTATCTTGAGATGGATATGTTCAGGCTCCAAGGTAACCTTGGGAATTCAAGGGGTCTATAAAATCCTAATTCCAAAGAAGAAAACCCTTGTAACTCCACCAGGGCTCTTAGAAAAGATCACTTATGACAGTGATGGTGAAGTTTTTAGAGGGGTGGGTGATGTGAGAAATATCCTCAGGTGTGCATGGAGAGGGAGAGAAGAGCAGGCCAGTCCTGTGTCCCTCTGAGTTTCTAGTAATGAACTCTAGTGAACTCTGCACTAGGGCAATGGAATGCATGCCCAGAGAAAGGGCTCTGAGTGCTGCCTCTGGCACATGTTCCAAAGGTTCATCACAATAGACCTTTCATAATAGGATTCACCTAAACCTAAAACTCCTTAAGAGAACAAACAGATAAAGAACTCCGTATAGTAAAGCAAGAGGTAAAATGTAAAATATTCAAACCACTGTAACATTAATAGTTTAATGTTCTGATGATGTTTAAATATAAGTTTTTAAAGCATTGTATAAGTAGCTATACATTACTAAAGCCTATTTTGAATCTAAATTAACAGTTCAATGTTCTGATGATATTTAAATATAAGTTTTTAAAGCATTGTATAAGTAGCTGTACATTACTAAAGCCTATTTTGAATCTTATGAATTCATGAATATTGAATCTTTTGTGTCATCAAAAAAATAATCCTGACATACCTAATTCCTATTGTCCATAATAGTACTTAAATGGGGTGTACAATGAGCCAGAGATTGTGAGAAAATGGAGGTGAATCTACCTCACATTAGAGAGTATATTCTCTCAGTGCTAAACCCATGACACTATAAGTCAAGTATAAAATTAACATAAAATATAACTCATAGTTGGCACATGTGCATGAAGGTAGGACACTACTTGACAATGCACTTTCTGACTTCCAGAAAGGGCTGATGATCCTCCCCTGCATGTCTTCTGACCTGGCAGTGGGGCATGATTACATTCCTGGACATCAGAAGACATAACCCAAACTTTCCAATCAAAAGCCAACTAGATGTAACATCATGGGAGATAAAAGGGCCAGGACACATGGAAACAGTCTTTTTATATTTTTTGACTCTGGCCCCTTCCTGAACTCAAACTCACTCCTTTCCTGGCCTTAATTTATCTGGCCCCACAATGTGGTTTGCTGGGGCCCCTTGTTTCCACTGGTGAAGGGGCCAATGTCAGTTGGGAATCTAGAATCCGATGAAGTAGTAGCTCTCCTTGGGATACTCTGATAGATAAAAGGATCTAGTAATATCTTTCTGTCTCTCTTTTTTTCTGTTTACTAACAAATAATTAAAGACTTAGTATAAAGTCTCCAAAATTAATTTTTAATTATAACAGTCTGTGTCCTGACTAGTTTGTGAATCATTTTAATCATGTTTCTATTTGAGATTTTCTTGGCAAATACACTATAGTAATTTGTTATTTTCTTCTCCAGCTTATATTATAAGTGAGGAAATAGAGAGAAAAAGGGTTAAGTGACTTGCTCAGGGTCACATAGCTAGGAAATATCTGGGGCTGGATTTGAACTCAGATCTTCCTGATCTCAGTCCCAGTCCTCTATCCACTATGCCACTCATTTCACTGAGAGGGACCCATCATAAAGAAAGGAGAAGAGTAAGTTTATGCTTGTGGGACTAACAGAAATTCTTGTCATGACATTGCAAATGTAATGTTGGATCTGCAAGTTATAATGTAAGTTTCTAAAACATAGGAAATAATTCAATTTTTTATTGGATTCTCGAGTGCCTAATACACTATGCAGCATACAACAATATAATTAATATTAACTAATTTTTACATTTAAACAGCTTGCTAAGTCAAGTACTACATTACAGTTGCCACTTCTGCTACCATCTTCCTTAAGGACCTCTGGTCCCTTGATCAGTTTTCTTCTCCCCTCTCCCATCCACTGGTATATTGCTGATCAGTTAAAGATCTAAAAGCTTACCTTATTGTGTCTTAGGTGCTGTACCTTTATTCTACTAATCTGTTGTTACTTATACTTCAAACACTGCATTTGTATAGTCATTAATGGTTATTTGGGCCATTTTATGATGCTCCAACAACTTGCCAGGTCCCATATTCCGCCTCCATCAGCTTCCAGGAAATGATAGAAAGCAGGGCCTAGAATCAGGAAGACCTGACTTCAAATCCATATCAAACTGTGTCAGTCATTTAACTTCTGTCTTTATAACCACTGTTTGTAAAATGGAGATACTATTTGCACCTACCTGTTAGGGTTGTTGTGAAGATCAATTGAGATATTTCGAGAATGCTTTATATAGTGACTGGCATATAATAGGTGTAAAATAAATGCTTTTCCCCTTATAACTGTCCCTGATCCACACTAATGAGTCCCCTGATTAAGCACTTGACCAGATTATTTCAGTCTGTATCTCCACCCATCCTTGAGGGGCTTCCCTCAGTCTGCATCTTCCCCCCACTGTCATCTCACAAGTTTAGTAGGAAGGTTGAGTAGTATTAAAGTTTTTCTCATTCAAGTAGAGCAATCTGTGATTAAAAGTAGCCATGCAAACAAAAGAAGCATTGATAGCTACCACAGCAGCTGCAGCAAATCAGGCCAAAAATGGCAAAATAAGAAACACTCAAATCCCACCAACAACATTACAAAAGACAAAAGAAAAATAAAGACACTTCTAAAGGTATTCTGGAGTGATAAAACCAACAGAAGAAGGGGTCCATCAACTCTTCCACCCAGAACAGCATCAAGAGACAGCAAGAGGAACTTATCTCCTTGGGGTACAAAGAGGGAGTGCTGAATGAGACTTACTGGAACTTAGATGAAATATAGTGCAAGCTAAAGAGGAAAGAGCACAGCAGAGTAAGGATGTAATCCAATGAATTATAGAACAAGAAGCAGTGGGAGGAAGGTGACCCTTCATAGTCCAGCCAGAACAGAGGCCTGACCCACAGATAGCAGTGGGAAGATTCAGCTTCCATAGGATGGGGCTAAACCCAACTGCAATCAGTTGAGTTAAACAGCTGCAAACCTCTATATAGCAAGCCAACCACATTGCTTCTGCAGAGTCCTCAGTCTGAGATTAAAAAAAACTGAGGTGATCCTGGGCACAGTAAAAATGAGGGACAGTTTACTCTCCATACAAGGAAAAAGGAACACAACTAAGCTTCAGGTTACAGGCAAAATCAAGGGGAAAATAACCCCGAAATGAGCAAAGCACAGAGAAAGTCTTACTTTAGAAAACTCTCAATAGGAGAGATGACCAAAATGCAAGCTCAGAAGAAGACAATACAAACATGAAAATTTATGAAATCTCAGAGAAACATGTAAAAGGATGTCAAGCTGAATATTAATACCTGGAAGAGGTAAAAAACCAATAGTAAAATAAATAATAAAAACCTTAGAAGAAAAACTGAGCATAATAGTCCAGGGAAAAAATGAAAATTTAATGAAATAGAAGAATATTAGACATTCCTAACAAAAGAGTCAGAACTAAAAAGAAAATCTGATGATGAGGATTTACACTCAAAAGAAGCATTATAAAGGTAAGCAGAAAAACTTCAAGGGAACCACTGTGGTTAAACTAATTAAATCTCCACACAGGAAAGTAATATCTAGGACACTTAAGATTTCTAGAGTAAAAGAGATATTGAAAGTATTAATATGCTTATAGTAATTAAGTAAAAAAATGGGATTAATCTTATTATACTATTAGTAAAAATACGACAATGAAAATATTTAAGAAATCTATGATATTTGAAGTACTAAATATCTAAAATTAAGATATAAAAGCTACTTAATAACATTATTAAGGGGGATGGAGCCAAGATGGTAGCTTATTAGCAGTGAAAGTTAAAAACACTCTGACAATCCTTTAAGAGTAATCTTTAAAAAGTGTCTCGAAACTATAGGAGTTGAAAACCAACACCAAATGGAATGAGGGGATTCTCCTGATGAAGAGAACCTGAAAGGTAGGCAAAGAGACTTGATTTTCATAGGAGAAGAGGGAAATGGAAGGAAAATTACATATAGAGGAGTGCTGTCTGATCACTCACTCCACACACGCACCTACTGAGCTAGATTCCTTGAAATGGGCGTAGGCTAAATTTGGTTCCCCAGACTACACCAACAAAAGAGCACCTCAGATCTGCCCCTTGAAGTCTCAGGCACCAGCCTGCAGTGAGGCCCAGAAGTCCATAGTTCTGGAAAGCCTGCACTACTATACTGAAGACATAGCTCCAGGGCAAAATAGCTCATCATACTAATTCCTACAGGCTAACAGAGAGGACAGAATCAGCAAGCAGCTTCCAGAATTTCCAGTTCACAGGCAAAAAAAGGCTGGGAAAATGAGTGAACAACAGAAGAAACATTTAACCCTCAAAATTTCTGTGAGGAAAAGAGCAAAGCACAGAACAAACAGAAAATGAGGAGATCCAAGCAACCACATACAAACTTCAAAAAAAATGAATTGGTCTCATGATCTGGAAGTACTTAAAAAGGAATTTAAAAATAAAATAAGACAGGTCAAAGAAAAATGGGGGAAAATAAATGAAAGTAATGCAAAAAGAAAAGAACAGCTTAAAAACAAAATAGGTTAAATGTAAAAAAGAGACACAAAAAACCTAATGAAGAAAAGAGTTTCTGAAAAGGACAGAATTTCTTCCATTAAAAGTCAATTGGACCAAATGATAAAGGAGGATTAAAAAGTAATGGAAGAAATTAAAACTTTAAAAATTAGAATTGGGAAATAGGAGCTAATGAATGAATGAGACATCAAGAAACAATAAGACAAAATTAAAAGGATAAAAAATAGAAGAAAATATGAAATTTCTCATTCAAGAAACAACTGAACTGGAAAATAGATCCAGAATAGATGAGAATTTTTGGACTGCCTGAAAGTCATAACCAAAATAAACAAACAAACAAAATAAACAAAAAACCCTGAGAAACAAGGAATTCCAAGAAAATTGCCCTTCTATTCTTGAAAAAGAGAATAAAATAGAAATTGAAAGAATCCACAGGTCACATTCTCTAATAAATCCCAAAATGACAACTCCCAAGTCTTAAAATGGTAAATATGATGTCCAATTACAAAATTCAAGAGAATGATAAAGAGGTAAATAAGAAAAATAATCAATTTAAGGGCTTCAATAAGGTCAAATTGCTTATATTTCTATATGGAAAGTAGATATCTATAACTCTTAAAATTGTTACCATTATGTAACATGGAGAGCATGTTAGTAAGCTGTTTTGAATGATTTATAAAAAAAATTTAGGGAAAAGATAATCCTAAGATAAATAGGAAGAAAGGGAAAAAATGGAATAATTATGTCACATAAAGAGGTGCCAGTGGGGAGACATGTTAGAGTGGAAGGGTGGTGACAAGAAATACTTAAACCTTGCTCTTAGTAGAATTGTCTCAGAGAAGGAAGAACATGCAGATCAATTTAAGTATAGAATCCTATTTTATGCTTCAGAGATTTAGAAGTGAAATAAGAAAGTGGGTGGTGGGGTGGAGAGTAATATAAGGGATGGAGAAATTGGGGGCAATTGAAAGACCCTATAGAGAAGTAGGAGGGGAATAAGAAGAGTCATGATGGAAAGAGCTATAATATAAGAGAAGGGAAAGGAGACAGTGATTAAAAGCAAAACACTTGTGTTCAGGGAAAGAATGAAAGGAAAAAGGGAAAGATTGAAAGAGGAAATCAAGATGGAGGGAATACACAGATGGTAATCATAACTGTTAATGTAAATGGGATGAACTCACCCATTAAATGCAAGTAAATAGCAGAGTGAGTTAAAAACCATGATGCCCATATGTTCTTTAGAATGAATACATTTGAGAGGACTTCCGGGTTAAGATGCCTAGAGTAGTTGCACAACCCTTATTCTTCCCACCACAGACCTATACCTCAAAAGAAAAAAACAACAACATTCAGATGAACAAGGGGACTCCACAGTAGGGCAAAGCATCAAAGGTACATGGGATTTGGGCATTTCCACACTATAAGGGGGTGAATTAGCTCCCACCAAAATGCAAGCTGATCACCCCACCCCAATCATACCTATGGTGCCAGAGTCACAGCCAGTGTGCCAGAATTAAAGCTGTCTATGGCAATCTCTAAGTTCTTGGCAGCTGATTAAGAACACTGCTGAGAGCAGCTAGATGTGAAACCCCAGGAGGCTGAATAGTACTCACCTTAGTCATGAAGAGGTGAGTGGGGTGGCACACAGCAGAAACCACACAGACTCAAAAAGTACCCTCAGTCAAAAACTGCTCTATAGCTCCATACACAGAGAGCCTGCCCTCTTAACTCATATTTCTCAGGGAAGCAAAAACCAGCATAGTGATTGCTAGCAACGCTCAAGAAATACCAACCACCAAAAGGAACAAGAGAAAGGCACTAACTCTGGATTATTTTTAAGGAGAAAAAATCAAGAGCACAGAGGAAACAGCAGATGAGGACAAATAAGGAAACATATCCAAACTTTCCAAAAGAATTGAAAATTGGTCACTAGCTTTTGAAGAGTTCCACTCTGAGATCATGAGAAAGGTGGAAGAGATTTGGCAAAAAAAAGTAGGAAATAGTCCAAAAAGAAAATAACAATTTAAAAGGTAGAATTTCTCAATTGGAAATTGAATTTCAGAAATCAAATTAAATGATAAGCAAATTGAAGACCAGAAATGACCAGATGGAGGCAATGAAGAGCAGGAGAGACCAGATAAAAAAGGAAAACCAAAAGATTATAGCCAAAAACCAGTCTTTAAAGACTAGTATTGGACAAGTAGAAGCCAATGATCTCACAAGACAGCGAGAATTAATAAAGCAAAGTCAAAAGACAGACAAAATAGAAGGAAACATGAAATATCTCACTGACAAAATAACAGACCAAGAAAACAGGTATAGAAGAGACAATTTGAGAATCATTGGTCTTCCATAAAAATGAGGGACAAACAGGAATCTTGACATCATATTATAAGAAATTATCCAAGAAAACAGTCCTTATATCTTTGAACAAGAGGGTAAAATAGACATTGAAAGAGCCCGTAGAACACCCTCTACAGTAAATGCTCAAAAGACAACCACCAGGAATATAATAGCCAAATTCAAAAGCTTCCAAGTTAAGCAGAAAATATTACTAGAAGCGAGAAAGAGACAATTGAGATATCAGGGAATAACAATCAGGAATACACAGGATCTGGTAACCTCCAAACTAAAAGACCTCAAGGCTTGGAATACGATATTCAGAAAGTTAAGAGAATTGGGTCTACAACCAAGGATCACCTATTCATCAAAACTGACTGTATACTTCCAGGGGAAGGTATGGACATTAAGCAAAATGGAAGATTTCCATGTATTTGCAAAGAAAAGACCAGGATTAAATGGAAAGTTTGATCTCCAACCACAAAAAAGCAAGAGAAACATGAAAAGGTAAATAAGAAAAGGGAAAGAAAAAAATGTTAAGGTTCTTCTTTAAGGGCTTCAATAAGATCAAATTACTTATATTTCTATATGGAAAAATGCTATTTGTTATTCTCTAAAATTTTATTCACTATTATAGTAATTAGAAGAACTATACATAGGGAAAGGTTGAGGTACTAAGTCGTCTAAGATGATACACAAAAAAAGGAAAGAAAAGGGACTGGAGAATAGAAGAAGGCAGCAAGAGAAATGTGAAGGAATAAGAAAAAAGGATAATTTCTACCACACAACGAGGCATATGGAAAGGGGAGGGGAAGAATACTATTATAAGAAGGACAGGAAGATAGTATTAATAGGTAATATTTAAACCTTAGTCTCAATGGAATCAATTCTGAGAGGTAAGAGCAGTTATATCCATTGGGGTACCGAATTCTATCTTACCCTACATGGAAAGTCAGAAGGGAAAAATCAAGTGGGGGGGGAGTGGGGCAAGGAGTACATAAAAGGAGGGAAAGAGAGGGGGGAAGGAATTTAATAGACACTAAAAAAATAACAAGAGGGAAAAAACAGAGAGGGTGGAAACAGGAGTAAAATAAAGGTGGGGCTTAGGAGAATGGACTAAAAGCAAACCACTGGTTTAAAAGAAGAAAAGGCAGAATCAGGAGAGGATTTCAAAACATTGAGGAATATACAGATGACAATTGTAACTCTGAATGTGAATGGGATGAACTCTCCCATAAAAAGGAGGCAAATAGCAGAGTGGATTAGAAACTAAAAACCCAGCATACTTTGTCTAAAACAAACACACACGAGGCAGATAGACACACAAGGTAAAGGTGAGAAGATGGAGCAAAATCTATTGGACGCCAACTGAGAAAAAGAAGGCAGGAGTTAAAATCTTGATATCCAACAAAGCCAAAGTAAAAATAGATCTGATCAAAAGAGATAGGGAAGGTAATTACATCCTGATAAAAGACAGTATGGAAAATGAGGAAATATCAGTACTTAATATGTATGCACCAAATGGTATAGCATCCAAATTTCTAAAGGAGAAACTGGGAGAGCTAGAGGAGGAAATGCATAGTAAAACTGTAGCAGTGAGAGATCTGAACCTTCCCCTATTAGATCTAAACAAATCAAACAAAAAATAAATAAGAAAGAGGTAAGGGAGGTGAGTAAAATCTCAGAAAAATTAGAGTTAAGAGATATGCTGAGAAAAATAAATAGCGACAAAAAGGAATACACTTTCTTTTCAGTAGCACATGGTATTTTCTCAAAGATTGACCATGCACTAGGGCATATAAACATGACAAACAAAGGCAAAAACAGAAATAATAAAGGCAACCTTTTCAGATCATAATGCAATAAAAACATAATTAGTAAGGGCAGAAGGATAGGAAAATCAAAAAATAATTGGAAGTTGAATACTATGATTCTCCAAAATTAGTTAAAGAACAAATGATAGAAACAATTAACAAGTTCTTTGAAGGAAATGACAACAATGAGACATCCTACCAAAATGTGTGAGATGAAGCCAAAACAATACTTAGGGGGAATTTTATATCCTTCAAATACATATATTAACAAATTAGGGAGGGCAAAGATCAATGAATTGGGCATGCAAATAAAAAAAAAACTAGAAAAAGAATAAATTAAAAATCCCCAGATGAAAACTAAGTTAGAGATCATAAAATTTAAAGGAGAATTTAATAAAATCAAAAGTAAAAGAACTATTAAATTAATAAATAAGAGTAGAACTGGTACTTTGAAAAAACAGATAAAATAGACAAAGTATTTGTAAATCTAATAAAAAAGGAAAGAAGAAAACCAAATTAACAGTATAAAAGATGAAAAGGGAGAATTCACCTCTAATGAAGAAGAAATTAAGGCAATCAATAAAAACTATTTTGCACAATTATATGGCAATAAGTATAGCAATCTAGGTTATATGAATGAAAATTTACAAAAATATAAATTGACTAAATTTAACAGTAGAAAAAATAAAATACTTAAATAATCAAGTATCAGAAAAAGAAATTGAACAAGCCATCAAAGAACTCCCTAAGAAAAAATCATCAAGGCCTGATGTATTCACAAGTGAATTCTATCAAACATTCAAAGAACTAATCCCAATACTATGCAAATTATTTGACATAATAAGATAAGAAGGAGTTCTACCAAATTCATTTTATGACATTAATATAGTACTGATTCTGAAGCCAGGCAGACCAAAAACAGAGAAAGAAAACTACAGACCAATCTCCCTAATGAACATAGATGCAAAAATCTTAAATAAAATAATAGCAAAAAAGACTCCAGCAAGTAATAAAGAGCATTATTCATTATAATCAGGTGGGATTTATACCAGGAATCCAAAGATGGTTCAGTATTAGTAAAACCATCCACATAATTTACCATATCAAAAGCTAATGAACAAAAAACACATGATTATCTCAATAGATGGTGAAAATGCCTTTGACAAAATACAACACTCATTCCTATTGAAAACACTAGAAAGTATAGGAATAGAAAGACCTTTCCTAAAAATAATAAACAGTATATATCTCAAACTACCAACAAGAATCATATGCAATGCAGATAAATTCGAAGCATTTCCAGAAAGATCAGGAGTCAAACAAGGATTCCCATTATCATCTCTATTATTTAACATTGTTCTATAAACACTAGCAGTAGCAATTAGAGAAGAAAAATAAATTTAAAATAGGTCATGAGGAGATCAAGCTATCAATCTTTGCAGATGATATGATGGTCTACTTAAAAAATTCTAGAAAATCAACTAAAAAACTAGTGGAAATAATCAACAACTTTAGCAAAGTTGCAGAATACAAAATAAATCCACCTAAATCATCAACATTTCTATATACATCCAACACACCTCAGCAGCAAGAAAAAGAAATCCCATTTAAAATCACCCTAGACAATATAAAATATTTAGGAATCTATTTGACAAGACAAACACAGGAATTATATGAACACAACTACTAAACCCTTTCCACTCAATTAAAGCTAGTTCTAAACAATTGGAAAAACACTGATTGCTCAAGAGTAGGATGAGCTAACATAACCAAAATATCCATCCTACCCAAAATAATTTACTTATTTAATGCCATACCTATCAAAGTACAAAGAAACTTTTTTACTGAATTAGGGAAAACTATAACAAATTCATTTGGAAGAACAAAAGATCAAGAATATCAAGGGAAATAATAAAAAAAGTGAAGGAAGGTCATCTAGCAGAACCACATTTTAAAATGTACTATAAAGCAGCGGTCATCAAAACAATATGGTACTGGAGAATAGTCAGGAGGGAGGATCAGTGGAATAGACTTTGGGTAAGTGACCTTAGCAAGACAGTATATGATAAACCCAAAGAGCCCAGCTTTTGGAACAAAAACCCACTATTTGACAAAAACTGCTGGGAAAATTGGAAACAGTATGGAAGATATTGGGACTAGATCAACATCTCATATCTTGTATCATGATAAATTCAGAATGGGTGAATGAATAAAGAAGGAAACTTTAATTAAATTACATGAGCACAGAATAGTATACTTTTCAGATCTTTGGGAAAGGAAAGATTTTAAAACCAGAGTTATAAAAAATTACAAAATATAAAACAAATAATTTTGATTACATTAAATTAAAAAGGTTTTGTACAAACAACACCAAGACAACCAAAATTAGAAGGGAAGCAACAAATTGGGAAAAAATTTTAAAATAAAAACATCTGATAAAGGTCTAATTACTCAAAAATAGAAGTAGCTAAATTAATCGTACAAAAAATCAAGCCATTCCCCAAATGATAAATGGGCAAGGGACATGAATAGGCAATTTTCAGATAAAGGAAATAAAACTATCACCAAACATATAAAAAAGTGTTCTAAATCTCTTCTAATCAGAAAAATGCCAATCAAAACAATTCTGAGGTATCACCTCACACCTAGCCGATTAGCTAAAATGACAGGAAAGGAAACTGGTGAATGTTGGAGAGGATGTGACAAAATTGGAATATTAATGTTTGGCTGGTGTTGTGAGGAAGAATAGATTAGTTAGCAATTAAGAATTAAGGTGTATCTAGCAGGAAGGAGCTGGAGCTGGGAATTCCAAGATGGAATGAAAGAGCAGGAAGATGTGACTTGTTCTCTGAGAGGGATTCCATTAGGGGTTAGCACAAACTGTGGTTAGCCCTGGGAGATCTCAGAGTAATGGACACCCTGCATCCTGATTTTCCCTGGGATCCTGTGTGGTGGTGGCATCTAGCAAAGAGGACAAGATCTACAGTGCAATTCCAAGGGAAAAGGAGAAGTTTGGGATCTGGTGGACAGTGTCTCAAGCACACCCTCTCAACTTGGTACCTGAGACCACTTTGGCTCTTGGCATCCAGAGATCATCTGTGGATTACAGTGAGAACCCCAAAGCCACATCAGCCCTTAGCTGTGCTGCTCAAGCCTGGCAGGTCCAGGTCTGAGGCAGTCACCCAGAGACTCCATTACTGCCCTGCCTGCATAGATCTTTAGATTAGAGTAGGAAAATCCTCCCCTTTCCCTGTGGGTTTTGTCATTAGGTTTTAAGGTTTTAGTATAGAAATCTCTATCCCACCTTTTAGTTAAACATAATTAAAGCTGTTTGCACCTTTTCCTAGTCTGTTGGTTTCCAAAGGCTCTGGCCTAGTGGTGAGCTGCTGGCAGTTGGCCAGCAGCCATTTTTGTCAGTTAGGAGCAGCTCAGCTATGACCCCTGGTCTATCCTGGTCTGTCTCTCCTACAACCCAGTGTGTGTACCCACAACTATTAGATTTATTGTAACATCCCTGGTGTCTCCATTACCATTATTTATCTATTTTCTACATTGGTAGAGTTGTGAATTGATCTAGCCATTCTGGAAGACAATATGAAATTATGCTCAGAGGACTAATAAAAGACAGTCTGCCCTTTGATCCAGCCATACCACTGATGTGTTAATACCCCAAAGAAGGAAAAAGATGTTACAAAAATATTTATAGCCACTCTCTTTGTGGTCACGAAAATTTGGAAAATGAGGGAATGTCCTTCAATTGTGGTATCTGTTGGTGATGGTATACTATTGTGCTCAAAGGAATAATGAACTGGAGGAATTCCATGTGAATTGGAATAACCCCCAGGAATTGATGTAGAGTGAAAGAAGCAGAACCAGGCATAAAGAGACTGATATATCGTGGTACAATCAAATATAATGGAATTCTCTACTAGCAGCAATGCAAGGATCCAAAATAATGCTAAGGGACTTATGAGAAAGAAAGCTATCCACATTCAGAGGAAGACCTGTGGGAGTATTATAATGCAAAAGATGCAAGAGAGGCTTTTGCTCCACAAAGTCTATTCACTAAAAACCCAAAAGCCACTCTGCCTCCAAGAGCCCCAGGAAAACTGGAAGGGTAACAGGGAAATAATATGGAGAAGGTCAATTCAGAGAAATTAGCTAGGTTCAAATTGTCCAGAGAAAAAGCACAGGCCAAAAGCTAAACCGAATGACAAAGCAGAACTCTAGTTGGCCCTTCTGCTCTGTTCAAGGCTCAGGAACCAACTGACTTCTCTCAGAATTCTAAGGCTTCTAACTGCCAGATTCAGTTGGCTCCTTGCAAGAGAAAAAGCCTCTCTTGCATCTTTTGCATTACAGTATAAACACAGAAGAAAATCAACTGCTTGAACACGTGGGTCGATGGGGATATTATTGGGGATAGAGACACTAAACAATCACCCTAATGCAAATATAAATAATATGGAAATAGGTATTGATCAATGTAAAACCCAGGGGAATTGCATGTCAACTACAGGGTGGGGGTTGAGGGAGAGGGAAAGAACATGAATCATAAAACAATGGGAAAATATTCTAAATTAAAAAGAAGAAATACATTTGAGATAGACACACTCAGAGTAAAGGTAAGAGGCTGGAGCAGAACCTCTTGGGCTTTAATTGAGACAGAGAAAACAGGAGTAGCAATCATTATCTCAGACAAAGCTAAAGCAAAAAAAGATCTGATTTAAAGAGAAAAAGAAGATAATTCTACCTTGATGAAAGGCAGTATAGACAATGAAAGAGTATTGATTTTTCACATATGCATCTTATGGTATAGCATCCAGATTTTTAAAGGAGAATCTAAAGGAGATTAAGGAGGAAATAGACAGTAAAATCATACTAGTGGGGGACCTCAACCTTCACCTATCAGAACTATATAAATCTAACCTATAAATAAATAAGAAAGAAGCAAAGAAAGTGAATGAAATTTAACAAAAGTTAGATTTAATAGATATCTAGAGAAAATTGAGTAGGGTGAAAAAGGAATATACCTTCTTTTTAATAGTACACGGTATATATACAAAGATTAATCATGTATTAGGGCATGAAAACTTCACAAACAAATGCAGAATAGCAGAAATAATAAATTCAACTGTTTTAGATCATAATGCAATAAAAATTATAATGAATAAGGCTTCATGGAAAGGCCAGATAAAATTAATTGGAAACTAAATAACCTTTTCTTCAAAGTGGGTGGGTCAAAGGACAAATCATAGAAACAATCACTGATTTCATTGAAGAGAATGATGAGGAAACAACATATTAATATTCATGGGATACAGCCAAAAGAGTACTCAGAGAAAAATTATACAGTATCCCTGAGTTCTTATATCAATAATATAATGAAAAAAACAGATCAATTAATTGGGCATGAAACTAAAAAAAAAAAAAAAAAAAAACCTCCACCAAACCTCCCCCTTCAAAAAAGTAGAAAAAGAAGAAATCAAGAATTCCCACTCAAGGACAAAATTAGAAATCCTAAAAATCAAAGGAGAAATTAATAAAATTGAAAGCAAAAGAACTAGTAAACTAATAAATAAGACTAGGAGCTGGTTCTAAGAAAAAAATGCAATAGATAAAAGTATTGGTTAATTTGATTTAAAAAGACAGAAGAGAATCAAATTACCACTATAAAAAAATAAAAGGGTGATTTCCCTGCTAATAAAGAACAAATTAAAGCAATTAATTTCTGTTTCACCCAATATATGACAATAAATCTGATAATCTAGGGCAGTGATGGGCATACTATGGCCCGCAGGCCAGATGCGGCCCACTGAAATGTTCCAACCAGCCACACAACATTATTCCTAATCTGAGGAATACAATGAGTAGGATACAATACAATGGAACTTCTAAAGAGTTGCCTTAGAAACAGACTGAAAGATGAGCATTTCCTTTCCTTTGGCCCCCTCTTTAAAAAGTTTTCTCATCACTGATCTATGGGAAATGGATAAATATTTTCAAAAATATACATTTTCTAGATTAACAAAAGAAGAAATACAGTACTTAAATAAACCTATCTCAAAAATACATTGAACAAGCCATCAATGAACTTCCCAAGAAAAAATCTCCAGTGCCAAATGGATTCACAAGTAAATTCTACCAAACATTTAAAGAGCAATTAATCATAATACTAAACAAATTATTTGACAACATAAGCCAAGAAAGAATCCTACCAAGTTCTTTTAATGACACAACTATGGTGCTGATACCTAAACCAGGAAGACCAAAAATAGATAAAGTTGCACATGAATTTCTTTGATGAACATTGATGCAAAAGCCTTAAATAAAATACTAGAAGAGATGACAGCAATAAATCAAAAGGAATATTCACTATGACCAAGTCAGATTTAGACCAGGAATGTAAGACTGGCTTAATATTGGGAAAAAACATCAAGATAATTGGCTGTATCAATAATCAATAATCAATAAAATGAATCACATTATTATCTTAATAGATGCAGAAATAGACTGGCAAAATACAGCACTCATTCCTATTGAAAACACTAGAAAGCATAGAATTAATGGAGCCTTTCATCAAAATAATAAGTAGTCTTTATTTAAAACCATAAGCAAGTATCATCTGCCATGGGGAGAGTTTAGAGGCCTTCCCAATAAGATCAGGAGTGAAGCAAGGATGCCCATTATCACCACTATAATTTAATATTTTACTAGAAATGCTAACTTTATTGATTGCAGAAGAAAAAGAAATTGAAGGATTTAAAGTAGGTGAAGAGAAAATTAAATTATCAGTCTTTGCAATTGATATGTTAATATACTTGAGAATCCTAGAAAATCAATTAAAAACTATTGAAATAATTAATAACTAGCAAAGTTGCAATATACAAAATAAATCCACATGAATGATCACGTTTCTATACAGTTCTGACAAAATTCAGCAGTAAGAGTTAGAAAGAAAAACTCCAATTAAAATCACTCTAGATGATATAAAATATTTTTGAATCTTTTTGCCAAGACAAATACAGGAATTATATGAACACAATTACAAAACAGTTTTCATCCAAATAAAATTAGTTGTAAACAACTGGAAAAAAACACTAATTTCTCAGGGATAGGCTGAGCTTATATAATAAAAATGACAATATTAACTAAATTAATTCATTTATTCAGTGCCATAAATATCAAACTACCAAAAATATTTTATAGACCTAGAAAAAATAATAACCCAATTCATCTGGAAGAACATAAGGTCAAGAATATCAAGGGCACTAGTGAAAAAAATGTGAAAGATGTTGGCATAGCAATATTAGATCTTAAATTATACTATAAAGCAGTAATCCCCAAAACAGTTTGGTAGTGGCTAAGAAATAGAAGGGTGGGTCAATGGACTATGGATAAGTTACTTCAGTAAGCTAGTTTTCAGTAAACCCAAAGATCCCAGTTTTGGAGACAAGAACTCACTAATTGACAAAAACTGCTGGGAAAATTGGAAAACAATATGACAAAAATTAAGTTTAGATCAATATCTCACAGCCTATACCAAGATCAGGTCAAAATGGGTATATGATTTAAAGATAAAGAATGATAGTATAAGTAAATTAAGGGAACACAGAATAAAATATCCATGAGATCTATGGAAAAGAGAAGAATTTATGATCAAATAAGAGATAAAGAATACTATAAAGTGTAAGATGAAAAATTTTAATTATATTAAATTAAAAAGGGGTTGTATGAACAAAACCAATGCAACCAATGTTAGAAGGAAAACAACAAACTGGGGGAAAATTTTATAACAAATTTTTCTGATAAAGGTCTCATTTCCCAAATGTAAAAGAATTAAGGTAAATTTATATGAATCCAAGTCATTCTTCACTTGATAAATGGTTAAAAGATATGAATAGGCAATTTTCAGATGCCGAAATAAAAGCTACCAATAATCATATGAAAAAGTGTTGTAAACCGTCTTGATTAGGGAAATGAAAAATGAAACAACTCTGAGGTACCACCTTTGGTACTATAATATTGGCCATTAAGACAGCAAAGGAAAATGATGCATGCTGGAAGGAATGTCACAAAATTGGGACACTAATGCAATTCTGGTAGAGTTGTGAACTGATCTAACCATTCTGAAAGGTAATTTAAAAGTATGCCCAAAGGACTATGAAAAAAATGCATATATTTTGATCCAGCAAAACCACTACTGGGTCTTGACCCCAAAGAAATTTTTAAAAAATGAGAAGGAACTCTTCATTCAAAAATATTGATAGCTACTCTTTCTGTGGTGGTAAAGAATTGGAAACTAAATGGATGTCCCTCAATTGGGGAATGGCTGAACAAAATGCAGTACATGATAGGGATAGAATGCTATTGTATTATAAGGAATGATTCACAGGATGATTTCAGAGAGAACTGGAAAGACTTATGTAAACTGATGTAGAGTGAAATCTGCAGAACCAGGAAAACCTTATATACAGTAACTTAAATATTGTAGAATGATTAAATGTAATAGACTTTGTTACTAACAGCAATACAATGATCCAGGACAATTCTGAGGGACTTATGGAAAAGAATGCTATCCCCTGCAGAGAGAAAAAAACTGTTGGAGTACAAATGCAGATGAAAACGTGTTTTATCACTTGTTTATTTGGGTATACGATTTGGGGTTTTGGTTTTATGAGATTATTCACCTACAAAAATGGATAATATAGGGGGCAGCTACGTGACTCAGTGGATTGAGATGCAGACCTAGAGATGGGACGTCCTAGGTTCAAATCTGGCCTCAGAAACTTCCTAGGTGTGTGACCCTGGGCAAGTCACTTAACCCCCATTGCCTAGCCCTTACCACTTTTCTGCCTTGGAGCCAATACACAATATTGACTCCAAGTTGGAAGGTAAGGATTAAATTTTTCTTAAATGGATAATATGGAAATATGTTTTGAGTGATTATATATGTTTGAATTGATTTGAATTGCTTGTCAACTCCTGGTGGGGAGAGTGAAGAAGGGAAGGAGACAAAATTAATCATATAATTTTCGAAAACTTATGTGGAAATTTGTCATTAAAATAAAATAAAGACATTTTTAAAATAAAACAATAATTTTAAAAAACCTCATGCCACTTGAAAAAAATGTCTCAGATTTAGCACATAATTAAAAATGTTTACTTAAAAAACAAAAAGAACTTCATCACCACCAGACAATGGATATGAGCATACATAGACAGAAAGCAGGGAATATGATTGAAATATATGTATGTATGTATATATATATATATATAATTCTTATTAAGGGATAAGAAAGTGTAATACACTGTAAAAAGAGAAAAATAAAAAAAATATGGATAAATTATCTCACATGAAAGAATCAATTCAGTGGAAGGGAAAATTAAAAGGTGGTTTACTATGCTTGAAACTTATTCTTTGATTTCCCCTTCTCTTTTTTCTGTACCCTCTTTTTTGGCTCTCCTTCCCCTTCTTACTTCCTTTTTAAGAAAGACAGATTTCTCTACCTGAGTATGGATGTTACTCCTACTTTCTGCCAATTACAATTAGAACCTGAGAAAGGAACTCTATCAAATTCCTTTCATGACACAAATAGGATCCTGATCTCTTAATAAGGAAGAAAAAAAAGAAAAATATAGAACAATATTCCTAAAGAATATTCATGCAAAAATGTTAAAATACAAGCAAGAATATTAACCACATATCATAAGGATTATACACAATTACCACATAGGTTTTATACTAAGAATGCAAGGATGGGACAATATTAGGAAAATTGTCAACATAATTGAACACATTTTTTTCAACTTTTTGTTGTTGAACACAAAATTGAACATTATTTTTCAATAGATGCTTAAGGACCTTTTAACAACATATTACAGCCATTTCTATTAAAATTCTAGAGATTATTGTAATAAGTGGAACATTCCTCAAAATATTGAATAGCATCTATCTAAAACCATCAACAAATATTATTCATAATGGGGAATAAACTAGAAGTTTTCCTAATAAGAACAAGAGTGTAACAAAGATGCCCGTATTCACTGCTAATATTCAATATTGTACTAGAAATGCTAACTATAGCAATAAGACAAGAAGAAAGTGAAGGAATTAGAATAGGAAATGAGGAAATAAAGCTGTCACTCTTTACACATGGTATAGTGGTATATCTAGAAAATCCTAGAAAATTCGCCAAAAATTTGTGTGAAATGATTAACAACTTTAGCAAAGTTACAGGATATAAAATAAACACATTATATTATCACCATTTTGTTATACTACCAACAGCAAGAGATGGAAAAAATATCATTCGTAATAAATATAGACAATATAAAATAACTTGGAATATATCTGCCAAGACAAACCCAGGACTTTATGACCATGACTATACTATACTTTTCATACAACAAAGTCAGATCTAAATAATTGGAAAAAAAAACATGAATTGTTCATGAGTAGGTCAAGCCACTATAATAAAAATGACTACTGATAAATTAATTTGCTCATTGAATGCCATACCAATCAAACTACTATAGATTTTTAAAATTAGAAAAAAACATATGACAAAATTCATAGTGAAGAAAAATATCTGGAATATCAAAGGAATTAATGAAAAACAACAAGAAGAAAGGTCTTAGCTCTATTGGATCTCAAATTATGTTACAAAGTAGCAACCATCAAAATAGTCTGATATTGCCTAAGAAATAGAATGGAGGATTAATGGAATAGATTAGGCACTAAACACATAATAGTAAATTACCATAGTAACTTAGTGTTTGAAAAACCTAGAAATCCAAGCTTCTGTAAGAAAATTTACTATTCGACCCCCACAAAAAAACTTCTGGAAAAATTGGAAAACAGTACAGCAGAAATTAGGCATAGAACAATACCACATGCCATATACCAAGGCAAAGTCAAAAGGGTTACATAATTTAGAAATAGTATACCATAAAAAATCTGAGGAACACAAAAAGGACCTGTTAGCCCTAGGGATAAGGGAAGAATTAAGGTCAAAACAAAGCATAATAAAGAACATAACATGTAAAATTGATACCTTTAACTACACTAAATTAAAAATTTCTGCACAAACAAAAAGAATGTAATCAAGATTGGAAGGCAAAAAACAAACTGGGAAACAATTTTTATAGGATGTTTCTCTGAAAAAGGCTTAATTTCTCAAATACATAGAGAATTGAGTCAAAGCTATAAGAATACAAAGTATTTCCCAACTGACAATAATCAAAGGATATCAACAGGCAATAAATTTCACATGAAGAAATTAAAAACTATCTATAGTCATATAAAAAGTTCCAAATCATTGTTTATTAGAGAAATGCAAATTAAAGCAAGTCTGAAATACCACTTCACACCCATCAGACTAGGTAACATAACAAAATGGGAAAAATCGTAAATCTTGAAGGGAATGTGGAAAAATCAGGACACTAATATGCTCCTGATTTTACTGTGAACTTATAAAACCATTCTGGACAAGAATCTGGAACCATGCCCAAAAGGCCATAGAACTGTGGCCTTTTTGACCCAATAATAACACTACTAGGTCTGCATCCTAAAGAGTTTGAAGGTAGAAGGAAGAATCTACCTGTAAAATATTTATAGAAGCCATTTTTTGTGGTAGTAAAGAAGGAAATGGAAGTTATGTCCACCAAATGGGCAATGGCTGAATAAATTGTGATATATATTTGAAGATATATATTGAAGAGATTTCTGTGAATTAATACAAAATGAAATGAAGAGAACCAGGAGAACATTGTGCACAGTAAAAACAATAATACATGATGATCAAGTGTGAATGATTTAACAAGACTAGGATCCAGGACAACTCCAAGAGACTCATGACAAAAAAAGAAAAAAAAAAAAGAATGACCACCACTTTGGAAGGAACAGATGGCAGAGCTCAGAAATGGTTTTTTAAAACCAATAAGAGGGGAAAAGAACACGGGAAAATAATGCGAGTGAAAGGAACAGATGTAATCTGGATTCAAATTGAAACATGCCATTCTTTTTTTCTCTCCATGAATTATTCTCTAGGGTAAGCAATATCTGACTTCTTTCACAACATATGAATGTGGAAATATTATATATTATGTGATAATATATGTATAATCCATAGCATATTACCTGCCTTCTTAGGAAAGGGGAGTGATGGAATGGAGGAAGATGAAATGGATTGTAAATATCTGAAAGCAAATATCAGGTAATTGTGTAATCTGGAAGAAATAAAATGTATATATTTTCATAGAAATAAAAAAAGCAGCAGATCCTTCTGAGCAGAAATGTCTTCACCCATAATTGTGGGCACTTCACCAATCATTTTCTACACACCATAGGAGATACAGACCATTTCTGGGAACTATTACTTTCCATAGAAATGAAAGATCCTGTAAAAATACTCTATTTGGAAATTAAATAAGCACCAATGGAAAATTCAGAACTTGTATATTTGATAAAACAAAGAGATTTAGAAAAAAGATTGTGTGTGTATGAGAGACACAGAGAGAAATCACATAGGTAATACACATATAGTACCACACAATATATACATAAATTGCATATTATGTATACTTTTTATATATCTAATTTGAATAACATACAGTTATCTCTTAAACATCCTGACTTTCTTCATCATGTTTTCCATATGTTGTGAGTTGGCATAAAAATTAAGTGGAATTCTTTTTGAGTTTTGCAGAAACTTCAGACAACACAGGAAGGCCAAAAGACAATATAGAAAAAGTTTTGAAACTTAGAAATGTATATCAAAATGAAAATTTATGATTTATATTTTTAAAACTCCATTAAGAGAAAAAAGGAAAATGTCAGACTTCTTCTCTGGTAGAAAGGGAGGATTGAAACATTTTATGGTGATTTTCAGATTGTGGGTCACCACACGCCATAACCCCTGTGAAGTGGAAGAGATGACTATATTATTTTATACATAAATAATTTTATCATTTATACATATATGCATTATTGTATTTATTTGTTTATATCATTTCCTTCCTTTGCTTTTCAAAGACTGTTTTTTGTTGTTGTTTTTATTTTGCATTCCAAAACCAGAATGATGACTTTCATATACTAAAAGCTAATGAACCAAAATTGAATATTCAATTGATTTTGTTAGACCTGGAGAGACCATAACTGTCAAGTATCAAACCCTTTACTTCATCTTTGAAGGGAGGATCCATAGACTCAGAGATAAACAAGCATTTGCCCAAAGTTCCACATTAATGAAAAGACAAGGGCATGATGCCCTGATTCCAAGTCTAGTGTTATTGTATTAAATCATCACCAATACTACTTAACGCTTTATCCTTTAACTTTAATGCTTTTTCTAAATATTTTCAACATTTCTCCCCGCCCTCATCATTTACTATCCCAGCATATAATTTTCCTGGGAAGATAACTGAAGACTCAAGATGAAGCAAAAAAAAGCAATTAAAACCAATGAAAAAGTTGTTCAATGACAAATGAAACTATGAAGTGAGAAAAATAGAAGGAAAGGTCAAAAAGAAAATTAAGAACAGACAAACTCAATACAATCAAAACTCTCCCCTGAAAAGGGAGTTTCAGTCTGGAGGTTGCCTGAAGGGGTGTGTGTGTGTGTGTGTGTGTGTGTGTGTAAACACATACATACATACAAATATATATGCATATGTATATAAAAGCATGTATATACATTTACATATATTCACCTTAGAATTGGTTCCAAAGCAAAAGAGTGCTAAGGGCTAGACAAATTATGTTATCACTTGCCCAGGATCACATAGCTAGAAAGTGTTTGTGGTCAGATTTGAACAATGTATCTCTGATCTCTAAGTCTGGCTCTTTATCCACTGAGGAGCCAGCTATCTGTCCCAAAATATGTTTTTATATCAGGGTTTATTAAACTTTTTTATACTGAAATATTTTTTGAGGGGGGTGGAATCTGGTGAAAGCTATGGACCATGTTTCAGAATAATGTCTTTAAATGCAGAAAACAAAATACATAGAATTGCAAAGGAAACAAAAGATTATTGAAAATAAAGATATCTTTTCCATCAATGTCTTTACTAAAGTCTATGCCTGCAGATCCCAGGTTATGAATCCCTGATGTAGATATAGAAAACATTCATTAAGCTCCTCTACTATGTACCAGGCAGTATAATAAGCATGGGAGTTACAAATAGAAGCCAAAAAGATATCCCCCATCCCCAGGGAGTTTATATTCTAATATGAAATACAATACATATTGGGTAGCTAAAAAGAGTTGGGGAGATTAGGAAATAGGGAGAGTAGAGTCAAGTATGAGTAAGGAAATATTCAGCTCATTTTGAAAAAAATCATGAAGGAGAAAAAAGAGAAAGACCTTTGTAACAATTCCCTATGAAATAAGTTAGTTAAAATAAGATATTTTTGAAAAACTGCATCTTTGCAATGTGAAAAATATGTAAAGTCACATTATAGAGTTTAGAATATTTTTTACATTGCCAGAAATCTTAAAAAAGAAAACCAAATGAAACAAGGCATTCTTACTTTAAAAGCTCTGAGAAAAACACAAACATCTCACAACAACTCAAAATCTTTAAAAGCATCTGGCAACCTCTGCATAAATTAATTCTACTCAAAGAGAAAGAGGTATTTTCATGACCTTATCTCTGACCCCAGAATACTAGAAATGTTTGTGAGGACACACTTAGCAGCTGTGAGTGGTGCTGGCCAACAATAATTTTGGTTATGTTTCTACAAAAAACTTTTAATAAAATCAGAATTATTTATTTTGTATCTCATAATATTTTCTATGTCTTGTTTTGTCATAAATTGTTTCCTTATCCATAGATTTGACAGGTAAAGTATTCTGTGCTCCCCTAATTTGCTTATGGTGTCATTCCTTATGTCTCAATCATAATGTTTTCCAGTATTTTTTTTAAATAGTGAGTTCTTATTCCAAAAGCTGAGATCTTCAGGTTTATCAAACACTACATTGTTATGGTGATATATGCTTATGTATAGTGTATCTAGTCCATTTCATTGATCCACCATTTTCTTTCTTAACCAGTACAAGATTGCTTTGATGATTACTGCTTAATAGTACAATTTAAAATCTTGTAGTAGGTCATCTTCTTTATGTCATTATAAAATCCTATGAATGGATGTTTAACCATAAGGTGATATTGATTCTCAGACATCCAGAAAGGGACTTAATTAATGCACATTCTGGTAATTTGTACATATTCAATTGAGAAGTGCTGTGTAAATGTTAGACTTTTTTTATAATATTTGGCACCTTATATAATTTTATCTTTCACATAATAATGATAATAATAACAATAACAACACTTACAAAGTACTGCCTATATATCAGGGACTGTGCTAAGACTTTACAATTTTTATCTCATTTGATCCTCAAAATACCCTAGGAGATAGGTAGTATTATTATCCTTATTTTACAGTTAAGCAAACTGAGGCAAACAAGTTTAATGATTTGTCTAAGGTCAAACAGTTAACAAATGTCTGGGGCTGGGTTTGAACTCAGCTCAATTTTTTTTCTACCTAAGTAGACATGGACATTTCTGAGTATTTATATATGTGGATCTAATCAACTAAAATTAAATATATATATGGAATCATATATTTAGATTATTAAACTTGATGTGTTTATCTTTAGGCACTTGATGGACGTTTGCATACTATATTGACTTATACTTTTGTTATAGAATAAATAGGTATATAAATATCACACAAAAATAAGTAAAATAATAAAACATCCATCAAAAATGTGTAAATCCACTTACCTCCAAAACCTTAATATTCACCAGATATTGGATCAAGCTAGAATCAAGATTCTAGCAAATCTCTTGTTTAGTTCCCCACATTTATTTCACCTGATATTGCGAGATTCTTGACAGCAAAGTTTCTTTTGTCATTTTTGTATCTTTAGCAAAGGGATGATAGGAAATTAATGAATTTGAATTTTATTGAATTGAATATGAGAGGGTAAAAAAGTAATTACTCTTGATAGAGAAGCAAAACTTACAAAAGAATTCATGACATGGAATATATATTGCCCAGGGAATGGACCAAGATTTGGCATGAACTGGAATTTAAAAGAATCATTTGCTTCCCCCAATCTTGACTGGTCCCTGCCAGGCACATTTGATCTAGACTGGTTTCTGCTACTCTATCACATAGCAGTATTGAGTGGTCTAAGCAGCTGGTTCCAGCAAGAAGCAGCCTTTTTCACATTTCTTTCTGTCCAACCTGGAGTTTGATTATAGCACCTCTTTGTCCAGACTATTGCATCATTCTCTGACTTGATCCCCTATTCCTTCTCTACTCTTCTCTACTTCTTCTAGCAGGGGCAATTGTAGAATAAGAGGGCTCTGCATAGTGAACAAAGACAAAAGCAATTTACCACAATTCCTTCTCTTTTCCTGGTGCTCCTACAGATATTTTACAAATTCCACTTTCATAGAGTTGGTTGCATTCCAGAAACCTGGCTTTCTCTCTTACCCACTGACAGTGTGTGTTTGACAAAATTACCAAACTTTGGTCATTTTCCTGATTTGCAAAATATCTTATGAACTCTTCTCTATTCCTTGTCCCTTTTGTACCTATCTAGCTATTTACAACATAAAGCTGATGAATCAAAGAAATGCTTGGGAAAAACAACAATCTGATTCAATGTTCATTACCTGGGTAAAACTCATACCTTTCAGACTACTAGTGCCAACTGCCAAGCTATATTTAAGAAAAATTAATACCATGGTGACTGCTTTTTGCAAGAGCCAAATAATTTTAAAAAGTGGTTAGCTTTCTGAAGTAATATTAAAAACCCTCACTTACATGAAACATTACTAGGGCATTAGGGCAAAATAGTAAAGCTGCTTCCACTCCATTTTCCTGTCTAATTTTCTCTCTATAGATTCTAGACCCAGAACAACCATTTTGATTGTGTGTCCCCAGTTCAGGCATTTGGAAATCTCAAAGCTTAAACTCACTCAGCACTGAAAGAACACTTCATTTTAAGCTATAAATGGTATGACCTATGGGATTTTCATGCAATCTGGTAGGAGGTAATAGTTTGTCTTGAGATTGTGACTTCCATCCAAAGCGTCTCAGAATGTTTGCTTACTGTACCATGAGGGATCATTGCACCTGCCCTTGAAGTGCCTGTAGTCTCTGGATTGGAACAAGGCAGCTGTTTAAGCAGCACCCAGTAATGCTTCAAGAGAAAGTGATGGAGCATGTTGTAATCTTGCATGCCCAGAAAGGGCAGAGGGGAAATTTAAGCACAGATTTTATGGTCCAACTTGGAGTTTCATTAGGAAGTTTGATGTAACATATTTCTCTCAGAGAATAGTTGAATCTTGGACTTTTAGAATTCAGATCTTATATCTCATCTCAAAAAAATTACTCCCAAGGTAAATAAGTACTCTGAACACCATAGGCTATTTTATGATAAAATAGATAATTGTAATTACTATTGTCCTTATTCCATAATAGATTTGAGTGTAAATCTAACTACATAACTACATTTCAGAAAGCCTATGAATTTGGATGGGAGGTAGTCAAGAACCAAAATTAAATGTTTTTAAAAATTATGAATGTTGCTTACAAACATTATTCTGAGAAGGGGTCCCTGGGTTTCACCATATAATCAAAGAGATCTTTAAAACCAAAAATAGTTCAGATGCCCTTTTGAGGGGAATACTTATTAAGTTTATGAATCTTGCCCATCCATGATCCTAAGAGCATCTTACTTAAATGAAATTTGCACAAATAGGGGCAGCTGAGTGGTTCAGTGGATTGAGTCAGGTCCAGAAACGGGAGGTCCTGGGTTCAAATCTGACCTCAGACACTTCCTAGCTATGTGACCCTGGGCAAATCACTTAACCCCCATTGCCTAGCCCTTACCGCTCTTCTGCCTTAGAATCAATACTCTAAGATGATAAGGGTTTTTATTTTTAAAAAAAAAAGAAAGAAAGAAAACTTGCACAAATAACTAAAAAACACTTGTTATAATCACCATCATCATGGTATTCAAAAATATCTATTGAGCATCCATTATGTATATATTATTGTACTAGGAAAGGGGTGGGGTGACTAGATCTCAAAGAGCTTACAGTATAGATGAGAATTCTGATTGTTAGTTTCATATTGTATCCTTTCCCTATGAAAAGAAAACAGCTATCCATAAATGACTAGAAGAATATATTCATCAAACCAAGGCTTTACTCTATGCCTTGCATCTAAACTCCCCAGAAATCTGGGATTCATCATCTATCCTTTTTTATATACTCCAGATATCTTAGAATACCTTTTGCCTTCCTGCCAGACCTTTTAGACCATCTAGCATGGTCATCTACCCTAACATTGAGCCCTAAAGACCTCCAGGCATTACCATTCTCTGTTCAGCTAAACCTTCTTAAAGGCTTCCTCACAAAAGAATGCAAGAATTATCTTACTTTAGTAATTGGAACCCTAGTGCTTAGCACAGTGTTTTGCTTATAGTAGATAAAAACAAATGCTTTTTCATCCATCCCTTAATGATTCCAATCATTATATTTCTTCCCTATCTTTTCCCTTCCTTCCTTCCTTCCTTCCTTTTCTTTTTAAAAAAAAACTCTTACCTTCTACTTTTGGAATCAATACTATGTATTGCTTCTGAGGCAGAAAAGTGCTAAGGGCTGGGAATTGGGGATTAAGGGATTTACCCTGGGTCACACAGCTAGGAAGTGTCAGAGGTCAGATTTGAACCTAGGAACCTCCAGTCTCTAAGTCTAGCTAGCTATCCACTGAACTACCCAGTTGCCTTCCTTCTCTTCTTCTTACATGCAGACTGTGACACCCAACTTATTCTGCCCATCCCTGGGTCCATTTTTATCTAGTTTATTTGTAATTGACATATTCACCAATTTTCAAGAAGAGGTCTGTGTACTCTAGCTTGGTGTATTTGATAAAAAGGTTCCAGTTGCTTTTGGTCTCCTGAATATAAAACAATGCTAGGTCTAACTGCTCATTTTCCAGCATGGAAGAACATCCTAGTTTGCAGTCCAGTGGCATTTCCTTTGGGACTCAAGCATCCCTTCAAGGTTCATTAATTATTACCAGGTTATCAGTGTAATATTTTCCATTGCTTATGAAGATAGAAAATGTACTTGTATTGCCAATACTATAAAAGGATGTTAAGGCATATCCAGAAAGGGTTGAGGAGTTACATGAATTTACGAGTCTTTCCAAAAGCCTATTAGTAAAAATGGTTAACAAGAATGTGTCTCAAGTATGCACATAAGAAGAAAGCAACTGGAGCCTGGGAGATAAGTGCCACTGGATTAGTTTTTACAGTCCTTCTTGAACTAAAAAATTCATTTAGTGGGGAAAAATCTGTCTGCTAGTTTTAGAATAGAAAACTTGAGGAGCTGCCAAGTGTTTAATACACAAGAATAAATGCATGTACATATGTTGAATTTCTAATCATGTTGTTTTAGATGCTTGCTCCTTGACAGTTCATAAGATAGAAACTTTTAGAAACTTATTATTAGTTTATTTTTGCCACCAGAAATGTGTGTACCTTGAGTATATGTGTGTATGTATATATATATATACTCATATATATATATATTTATACATACATGTGTATGTGGACACACTTGCATGTGTCATTAGCTATAAATCCATTTGATAGGCTTTTTTTCAAAGTAAGGACAATCCTAACCACTTTGGGAAAGGCATATTCCAGCATTGTCTCTCTCACATATATTTTGAAGAGAAGGCTCTACATTAAATGGACAGATTTCTGCTCTGTAAGGAAAAAAAGTTCTGACACATATAACTATCTAAATAGTAGTGGTTTCTTCCTTGCTATCAGCTTTCAAAGAAAGATTGAACATTCACTTGCTGCCTTTATTTTACAGGATATTTTTGTTCTTTTATAGCTAAGACTTGAGGGGAACTGAAGTTTTTCCAACTTCCTGAGACCATGCCACCCCTTCCTCTTTGTTTAGGAATTAGTATAAAGTAGATTTGTTCAGACAGCCCTAGGGTCCTTTCAGGACTGACTAGAAGATTACAATATACCAGGAAGCACATCAATAGAATTTGATTAACCTTTTTTTTTCCTTTATTTTATGCCACAATAATAAAAAAAAAAAACTGGGCGTAGTTTCGGAGCCTATGTATGTTAAAATATAAAATAAGGCATGTCTAAATATATGAAAGCTTAGAAATCCAATTTGTAATCTGCTTACAAAGAGACCATTCAAACCTCATATCTAACATCCTGATGCAGTGTCTCATTTAATTACTGAATAAATGAAATGGTTGAAACACACATAATAGATACCTTGTAAGGAACACCACTATAACCTAATACATACTTGGAGAAAATCAGCGGCTTCCCTTCAGTAGCTATGAAGCCTAAATCTGTTTAATGATGAATAATACCAGAGAAGCAATAAATTTTGATGATAAGCAATAAATTCAGCATCTTAGACTACCTTTATTAATGTTTCTTTTAAGTATGGCATTGGACAAAATCCTCACCCAGGAAAGAAAGAAGAGGATTAATAAAATAAAAAAGGGTGACTTCTTAGATAAAATCCTGGATATATCAATGAAAGGACAGATAAAAGAAAAGAAAAATGTAGACAGAAAATTGACAGTTTGACTTTTTAATGTGAGTGCCATTTCTCCTTGTCTTTCGGAATTTTTTTAAAGCAGGAAAAAATTTGACCTGAAGTAAAATTATGAAGTAGATTTTTTTCATCATCCCCTCCCTCCTCTTTCTATAGCCTTAAAAAATGTCTCTTTATCCCTTTCTTTCATTGACTCCTTGAAGGAATCTGGTCATCTATGCCATGGTAATATGCTAGAGATTTAAGGAATAATTTTTACAGCAGTATATGAATTTTCAGAAAAGAATCTCAGTGGGACAGTAATACTTAACACAAAAGATTGTCTCTGTTAAGAAAATGGCAAGTAGTAATATCAGAAGATGTATTGTATCAACTGGGCTTTGCAGAGAAGAATTTTGTAATCCTGACAGGAACTGTTGCTTACCAGCAAGGAAGGTGAAAAATATTTATTAATTACCTGCTATTTACCATTTATTCACCTATGACTTCATAGGAATATCCATCTTTCTGAGTTCACATCTGGCCTCAGACACTTATTAGCTGTATGACCTTGGGAAAGTCACTTAACCTTATTTGCCTTAGTTTCCTCACCTGTAAGATGAGCTGGAGAAAGAAATGGAAAATCACTCTAGTATCTTTAAAAAAAAAACACAAATGGGGTCAGATTCAGACAAGACTGAAAAATGACTGAACATTCTTTACTGGAGACTCTCTGCTAAGTTCTTTAAAATGATCTAATTTGATTTCCATAACAACTCTGTAACAGATGTCATCATTTTCCCCATTTTGCAAAAGGTCACACAGATAATAATTATCTACAACTGGATTTGATCTCAGGTCTTTCTGACTGCATATCTAGCATTCTATACATTGCCCCATCTGTCTACCTATGGAATTCAATAAGGAGAGGAAAATTTAAAAGGAGAAAATAGAAAAACTTGGCATATATCAAATTGAAATAGTAAAGCATACATATTTAGAGTTAAAGATATCTAGATAACTAACAGGCTGAGTACAATATATGGTAGAACTATCTCTTTGCTAAAAGCAAGGCTTTTAATAGTTTCTGGACTTCCCTTAATGATGTTCATTCTTTATTGGTGTTTATCCTTCAAAATGTGTGAAATTTAAGAAACAACTTACAGAACTGCTTTTCTACATTTGATCCTCATCAACAAAGAGGAACTAATTTCTAGGTCATGGAAATAATGTCTTTGGAGAATAAAAATACAAGAAACTTGAGTACTTTATCTATGGAGTACTGTAATAGAAGAGAGTCATCTGATTTCCACCACAGAATTTTAGGGAGTAGCTTTCAAAGTTAAATGAAAAGATGGTGAGGATGTCATGTACTAAAATTCTCCAAGATTATTCAGCCCAGAAAGGGATAGGAAGAGCTCAAAAAAGAAATACTGAAGATGTGAAGAAATTTTCAACAGGACATTTTGAGGAAAAGAAGGTTTAAAGAAAATTCTCTGAATGCAGAAGGGGCACATCAAGCATCTTAGTTATAAAAATATGCATGGAGTCCAGTAAGGGCCAAAGATGAAATCAGTGAGTTGAAAGGGATGTCAGGGACTAATCCAGCCACTCACTTTACAAATGGAATATCTGAAGCCCCAAAAGGTTAAATGTCCAAGGTCACAAATCAATAAGAATAAGCATCAGGATCTGAACTAAAATTATCTGACTACAGAGCCAATGAATGCATTTTTATCAATGTACCATTCTAGTGAAAGATAAACATAAGAAGAGCAATAAGAATTCTGAAGCTCAAAATATTCCCAAACTCATGTGGGTAATCAAAGATAACATTTTTAAGCTATACTGGTGGGCAGAGCAAAATTGATGAAGAAGTTACATAGATGCTTCAGATCTCTATAAAATGACCCTCCAGAAAATTATAATACCTCAGAACAAATTCAGGAGCAGTATAAAGTACAAAAAGATAATAATGAAGTAATTTTTCATGCCAGAACAAATTGTAAGAACTTCATGGGGAATCTAGTTCACTGGAGTGGAGGTGGAAAGCAAAGTAATTTGCCAGAGCAGGCCCTACCACGACAACTGGCTGTGGATATAGCTGAAGTAGCAGCAAAAACTTCCATACCTCTCAGCCACAGATAGTATAGGTGGGTCTGACAAGTGCTCAGTAAGAGATTACTAGGGGGTCTTTTTGCTGGCTTTCTGTGTAAGACTCTAGTTACATTGCCCATACCTAGTTCCAAGAAGCAGTCCTGGGGCACAATCTCAGGTGGAAGAGGAGCTCTAGCACACATTAACCCTAGCAGTCATCTGGGACCAGGGGAGATTGTGGTCACAGTTTCAAGGGAGAAAAGAGTGCTTGTGGTTACTGACAAACCAGAACACAGGGCCTGACAGTATTAAACACACATCTCCTTATATCATACCACCTTGAACTAACTGAAAGCAGATATATCCCCAGAGCTGGTTCTGAAGGCAGCTGCACAAAACAACCTGAAGCATGGAACAATGCTCCCTTAACCTCAACTACAGAGCCAACTTTAATATTTTTTTAATTAAAAGAAAAGGAAAAGACTGGAAAATGAGCAAACAACAAAAAAAGAAACTCAAAAGAATGTGATCTTGGTGACAGGGAAAACCAAAACACAAACTCAAAAGACAATAGTCAATACTGCTGAACCCAAAAACTCAGAAAAACACAATTCGCTTTCAAACCCAAAAATTGTTGAGGAGTCCAAATAAGTTTTTAAAAATAAAATGACAGAGGGAAGAAGAAAACATGGGGAAAAGTGAGGGTGAACCAGGAAAATCATTTAAAAAGTCAATAGCTGGGTAAAAGATGCATACACAAAAAAATACTGAAGAAACTAATATCTTAAAAAACAAAAGAGGTCAATTGATAGAAGTACAAAAATTCAATGAACAGAAGAATTTTTTAAAAAAGAAAATTGACAAAATAGAAACAGATATTAAAAAACACACTAAAGAGAATTCCTTTAAAGGTAAGATTGGGCATATGGGAAAGGAGGCACATGATTCACTGAGAAAAGAATTCTTTACAAAGCAGAATGGGCCAAGTAGAAAAGGAGGCATAAAAGCTATCTTGGGAAAATTTTGCCTTAAAAATTAGAATTGGGCAAGTGGAAGCTAATGACTTCATGATACATTAAGAAATAATCAAACAAAATCATAAGAATGAAAAAAATAAAAGAAAATGTTAAATATCTCATTGTAAAAATAATTGATCTCTGGAAAGTGAATCCAGGAGAAATAATTTAAGAATTATTGGACTATCTGAAAGCTATGATTAAAAATAAAAATCTTAGCAATTATCTTTCAAGAAATTATTAAGGAAAAGTACCCTCATATTCTAGAACCAAAGGAGGGAACAGAAATGGAAAGAATCTACCAATCACCTACTGAATGAGATACCAAAAGGATAACTTCCACAAGCATTATAGTCAAATTACTGAACTCTCAGGTTGAGGAGAAAATACTACAAGCAGTCAAGAATTAACAATTCAACTATCATGAAGCCACAATCAAGATAACACAAGATTTTACAACTTCTATTTTAAAGAATCGGAACTAGGACTTCAGCCAAGCATCACTAACCAAGCAGAACTGAGCAAAATCCTTCAGGGAAAAAATGGTTATTCGCTAAAATAGAGGACTTTCAAACAATTGATGAAAAAAGACCAGAAATGAAGGGAAACTTTGGCTATCAAATACAAGACTCAAGAGAAGCATAAAAATGTAAACAGAAGAGAAATACAAAATGCTTAATAAAGTTAAATTGTGTATATCCCCTGCATGAGAAGATGATTTGTAAGACTCAGAAGAACTTTATCATTATTAGGGCAGTTATAAGGAGTTTATATAGACAGAGGAAAAGAGTGTGAGGTTAAAATGATGGAATGATATACAAAAATAAAAAATTAAAGCATGATAAATGGGGAAGGAAATGGATGGAAAATATAATTGGATAAATTATCTTACATAAAAGAGGCATGAAAGAACATATGCAGTGGAGAGGAATATAGGGGAGGCAGGGAGGGGAGCATAGGAACCTTACTTTCATTGGAATTGGCTCAATGAGTGAAGAACATACACAATTATTTGGGTATAAAAATCTATCTTAACCTACAGTAAAGTAGGAGGGGAAAGGGATGAGAATAGGAGGTGGGGTTGATAGAAAAGAAAAAAAAATGGGGGAAGTGGTGGTCATAAACTAAACTTTGGGAAATAAATTGAGAGAAATATACAGTAACCATGGTGTTGCAAAAAAATTTTTACAAGTCTCTAATAAATGTCTCATTTCTCTAATACATAGAGAAATGAATTGAATATATAAGAAAATAAGTCATTCGCTCCAAAAAATGGTCAAAAGATATGAACAGGCAATTCTCAAAGTAATTAAATTTTTCTATCATCATTCAAAAATTCTCTAAATCACTATTAATTAGAGAAATGCAAATTAAAACAATTCTGAGGCAGTACCCCATACCCATCAGATTGGCTATTATGACAGAAAAGGAAAATGACAAAACATTGAGAGGATGTGGGAAATTTGAGACACTAATGCATTGTTGCAGGAGTTGTGAATTGATTCAACCATTCTAGGAAGCAATCTATGCCCAAAGGATTATAAAACAGTCATATCCTTTGTCCTAGCAATTCCATTATTAGGTTGCATCCAAAGAAGCCTAAGAAAAAATGTAAAGGAAAACAACCTATATGTATAAAAATATTTAAAGCATCACTTTTTTTGGGGGGGAAGTAATTGGAAAGTGAGGGGATAGCCATCAATTGGACAATTGCTAAATAAGTTACATGAATGTAATGGAATACTATTGTGTAAAAAATGACAGGCAAGAGGAGTCTTGAAAAACATGGAAAAAAATTAAAAATTAAATGAAGCAGAGTAAAATTAGCAACACCATGAGAACTTTGTACTCAGTTACAGGAATGCTGTTCAATGAACAACTATGAATAACTTAGTTATTCTCAGCAATACAATGATCCAAAACTATTGCAAAGGACGCATGAAAAAAAAACAACACGTTCTGCTTCCAAAGAAAAAGAACCAATACACTCTGCATCTAGACAAAAGAAAACATTTTTCACTTTCTAAATTTTTATTAGTTTCCTTCCATAAAGAGATTAGCATGGAAAAATGTTTCACAGTATTGCACATGTAATAAATGAGAATGCTTTCCATCTCAACAGGTGGCAGAGAGGAAAATAATTCAACACTTAATATTCTTTGAAAAATGTTGGACACTGTTTTTACATGTAAATGTGGAAAAACAAAATAAAAAATTAAGTTATATAGGCAAAAAAGAAGATAAGAAATTATTAGAATTGATCATACTGGTGATTAGGGTTATGTTAACAGATAACAGAAAATAGAATGTCTCAACTCCTCAGAAAAAAAAAAAAACATTTAGATTTGAAAATACTTTTAGTAATTAAGTCCAGTCTAACCAAGAAAAGGAATACAATTTGAAGTATCTGACTTGATCAATACTTTGAATGAAAATCTATAAAGGGGATAGCCATTATATGCCAAGACATCATTCACTTTCAAATTGTTCTAATGGTAGCAATGTTGTTTTTTATTTTCTTATGTCAAATTAAAATTTGTCTCTATTATTTCTATGTACACCTTGTGGCCCTGAACTCTATAGATAAGCAGAGCAAACACTTCCTTCTTCAATTCATACAAGCTATCTCTATGTATAATGTCTTTGAGGATCTTCACCATTTTCATTGCTCTCCTCTGGACACTGTCTAACTTCTTTCCTAAAATGCTGTGCCCAAAACCAAACAAATGAAGCCTCAGTACAGGAGATTATACTGAAATGAACATTTCCTTACTTTTGGATGCCATACCTTTCTTAATATAGCCTAAGATCATCACATTATCTTTATTCTTTTCCATTCCATGCCAGTAATAGAATTGCAGGGAATCCAAACATCTAGAACACTTTCAAACCAATACTGTTTAATTATGCCTTTCTAGTGTTGTTCTTTTTTTTGAAAGTTATTTTCCTGTTTAGTAGATTAATTAAAATTCCCAGGTTTCTCCCTCCCAGACTTGAAAAGGCCTAATTTGACAAAAAGATACATATATTCCTTGTTTGTTTCTATTTATGTTATTTCTCTGAATGTAGACATATACAAATCACTCTTCAATAATAGTTCTATTTTTAAATATGATGTTATATTAATTCTGCTCATTTTGCTATTCATAATTTCATGTAGTCTTTAAATTTAAAAAAAAAATTAACCAGCTCGTCATTTCTTATGGTACAATAATCTATCACAATCATTTGCTGCACTTGTTAATCTATTCCCCAATTGAGGGGCATTCCCACAATTTTCAATTTTTTTCCACTACAGAGAAAGTTGGTATAAATGTTTTAATTTAATTTAATTTTTTAGCATGCTGATTCAATTTTTATAGTATTTTTATACTTTTTGCATTCCATATTCTCACCATCCCTCCCATTCTTCATTCCTTCCCAAGATGGCAGGTATTATGATATAAGTTGTACACATGTTATCATATAACATTTATTTTTGTATTCCTCATATTGTGAAAGAAGACACATATTGCTTACACTGGAGAGAAACTGATGGAGGAAATAAAGTGAAGAATGTAATCTTCATTTGGAGTCTGTCAGTTCCTTTGTAGATGCTGGCAATCCTTTTTTCATCCTTAGTCTCTTGGAGTTTTTTCTATTGTTTTTTTTTTTTTGTTGTTGATTATAGTTAATTTATTTACAGTTGATCATCATACATTATTGCTATCATTGTGCACAACATTCTCCTAGTCTGCTATATTATTTTAAAACATATAGATTCTTTTGCTCATCCCCTTATCACCTTAAGAAATAAATTTAATAATTTTATTCCTGTGTCAAAGGGTGTACACAGTTTTATAATTCTCGGCAAAATTCCAGATTGCTGTCCAGAATGGTTGGAAAATTTCACAGTTCCACCAATAGTGTATTAATGTCTCCATTTTTCTATATCCCCACCAACATTTGTCAATTTGTCCATTTATCATTTTATCCAATAGAATAGGTATGAGATTTCTAAGTTTTTTAAATTTGAATTTCTTCAGTCAATAATAATTAAGACTATTTTTCATGTAGTTATATATCTTTTTAAGTTCTTCATCTAAAAACTATATTTTTTCACCATTTATCAGTAAAGAAATGGCTCAGAGTCTTATAAATTTGACAAAGCTCTCTCTATATTTTAGATATAAGATATCTACCAAGAAACTGCCCATAAATATTATTTTCCAATTTTCTACTTTTCTTTTAACCTTTTTTTTGTGAACTTGAGTGTATGATATTACATTTATCCTAAATTTATCTTTAAAATGCAAAAATGACAAATCTAAAGTTTCATTTCATATTGATTCCTTTAGTAAAGATTGAAAAAGGATAGGAATGTTAAATGTATGGAAAATTATGGAAAGAAATACATATTACTAAATTATTAGTAGAGCTATCATTTTGTCTAGTCATTCTGAAAAAAATCCAACTATTTGTAATTATATAAGAAAATAAGAAATATCTATCTTCTTTGGCACAAAGATGACACTTCCATACACCAGGGATATAAATAATTATGACAAAAATAAATATTAGATATATAAATAAATTTACCAAATCACATATAATAAAAAGAACAATAAATTAAATGTAGATGCCTATCAATATTTAAATGATAAAATGAAACATGTGAATTTAATAGATTATTGCTATACTATATGAGAAATAATGAACAAGAATAGTACAGAAAAACATGGGAGAATTTTTATGAACTGCTACAACAACTTAAAAAAATCAAAGTATATTTATGAGAAAATCTTGCAATTAAGTAGATCTCCAGTGATCAGAAATGGCTAAACACAATGTCATATATGAAAGTAATATAATATTATTCTCTTCTAAATTTAAATGTCATGCCTCAGTTGGAGTTTCACTGTGGATTATCACAGCTATAAATAAAAATATATTTTGGAAAAATAAGTATACTGAAAATATAATGAGTAAACTTGATCCCAAAGGAAAAAAAAACATGAAAATATTCCTCCTTCAATTAATTCTGGATAGGGGATTATTGCTCTGGAATATGTCCTATGACCTATTTGATTGAAATATTGAATAATTTTGCCGGAGTTTCTTTTTCCTCTCTAGTTTCTTAAAAGAGGGATTTTGGGGGGAATGATGTGGGAGTTACTACTAGGAAGTTAAAGTAATCTATTCAAAAATGTTATTCAATTAATTTCCCAATATTTCATTCATTTTGTAGTAATTTTGAGTAGGATTTCCTTTTGTATTTTCATCTCTTGTATTTTATTATTATAATCCAGAAATTATATTGACTTTTATGGATAATTTTGTAGCTAGGAACTTTGCTTAATCTATTAATTGTTGGTACTATCATATTATTTTCCAAAACTCATTTAACCAGTCTGCCTTTGTTTTCTAAATCTTTTGCCTTCAATGGGCAATCAGAATGAAAACACTACTTGTTGTGTTAAGGTCTTCAGTTTCTTACCCAAGTCAACATTTTGTCCTTTTTAAAGGGATACATACTATTATTTTGCGTTTGTTTTCTTTGAAGCTAATCAGCTTTCAAATGGAAAGGACAAAACAAGAATAACTAAGAGGGTTTTTAAACACAAGAAAAGTAGGAAGTTATACTTTAGTACTTAGCACTGTACATGGTACATATCAAATCAAAATAGGGCATACAGCTATCCTCAGGTATTCAAGTTATAAGCACTATTCAAACTACAAGCATATTATTGGAAGAACTGACACAAAAAACTTCTGAACCATTATCAGTAGTTTTTTTTTTTTTTAACCCTTGTACTTCGGTGTATTGTCTCATAGGTGGAAGATTGGTAAGGGTGGGCAATGGGGGTCAAGTGACTTGCCCAGGGTCACACAGCTGGGAAGTGGCTGAGGCCGGGTTTGAACCTAGGACTTCCTGTCTCTAGGCCTGACTCTCACTCCACTGAGCTACCCAGCTGCCCCCCCATTATCAGTAGTTTTTGAAAGACCGTGAGGAATCCCCTTATCCAAAGGAATTAAGAAGGAAATATATTTTCTTAAGGAAGAGAAGAACATTTTGTAATCATTTACTATAGATTATTGGCTAAACAAAATATTTAGTGAACTGCCCAACATATACTAAATCCTTATTTTTTTTCTTTTGTTACTGACTTGATATTGACTTTAATTCCTGGGGCATTTGGTAAAAAAATACCTTTTAAAATATTATTTCTGACCTTTGCTCAAAAATTATTGAAGACCTTTAAAGCTAAAAGCTAGGCATATTTTTGCACTTGGTAGAACTACATCAAGTATGCAGAAACTTAAAATAGATGAGATAGAATGTGGAGGAGTGGGTCTGAGTAAACTTGGTATGTTGATTGTGGAATGTTTCCATCTATCTCTCTGTGTCTCTGTCTCTGCAACTGCCTCTCTCTCTGTTTCTACGTCTCTCTCTATCTCTGTTTTTCTCTGTCTCTTTCTGTCTGTCTGTCTGTCTCTCTCCCTCTCAGACTTCTTTGATGGGACAGAGATTCTAGGTGGTTTAATTCTTGTGAGCATCCTGACTCATATCAAAGAAATGGGATCATAAGACAATTCAGTTAATGCTAACAGGAATCAAGAAGCATTGTTTCTAGGATGCAAGACAAGGAGAGCATTCTGATTCTCTGTATCATCATATCAACACAAAGGACACTAAGTTATCTTGCCAGTATTTATATGAATGAAAAACCCTGGATAAAAAGCTTTCCCTGCCCTGGCAGCACTGATGAAGGAATTTGTGAACCCAGGAATGACCTTGGAGCAAAATTGGGGCTAGACTAGTGAGATTTTTTGAAAAATGATATTGGTGATAAGCAAAATTCACCTCCCAGTGAAACTAAGCATAATACAACAAAGGAAGAAATGGGCATTTAATGAAATAGAGGAATTCCAAGGATTCCCGATGAAATTGCCAGAGGTAAAAAAATAAAATTAAATGATTAAATTAAGTATTCAAAAGAAACGTTAAAAGTCCCACAGCAAACAAAATATCCAAAAATTTTCTCATAGAGCTAGAAAAAAATAACCAAATTTATATGGAAGAACAAAAGACCTAGAATATCAAGAAAATTAATGAAAAAAGATTAAAAAAGATGTCTAAGATGATAAAGCAGTAACCATCAGAATAATATGGATTGACTAAGGCATAGAGTGGAGGATTAATAGAATAGGCATGACATGCAATGGCAAATGACTGTAGTAACCTAGTGTTTGACAGCCCCAATTATCCAAGCTTTTAGAAGAATTCACTATCTAACAAAAATTCTGGGAAAATGAGAAAATACAGTCAGAAATTAGGAACAGATCAATATGTCATACCACATACTGAGATAAAGTAAAAACGGATACATGATTTAAAAGTAAAAGATGACATAAAGAAAATATGGGAATGCAAAATGCTTTATCTGTCAGACCTATGAATAAGAGAAGTTAGGACACAACAAGACATAGAGAACAGTCTGATATTCTAGACTGATAACTTTAACTACATTAAATTAAAAAGTTTCTGCACAAACAAAAGAAATGTAACTCAGATGAAAAGGCAAAAAACAAACTGAGAAACAATCTTTATAGCAAATCTCTCTGATAAAGATTCCATTTCTTAGTTATGTAGATAACTGAGTCAAATCTATAAAAATACAAAACATTCTCAGTTGAACAGGCAATTTTCAGATAAGGAAACTAAAAAATATCTTTAATCATATGAAAAAATACTCCAAATCAATATTGATTAGGTTGATTCAAATTAAAACAATTCTGAGGTACCATTTCACACCCATAATATTGACTAACATGATATTTAAAAAAAGGGAAATGATAAATGCTGGAGGGTATGTTGAAAAAATCTGTACTCTAAATATACTCCTGATGGAGCTGTGAACTGATACAACTATTCTGGAATACAATCTGTAACCATGCCCCCAAATACCATAAAACTGTGCAAACCTTTTTGGTGCAGCAATATCACTTCTAGGCTTATACCCCAAAGAGATTAAAGATAGGGGAAAGAACCTATCTATACAAAAATATTCATAATAGCTCTTTTTTTGAGATGGAAAAAACTGAAGGGATAATAATCAATTGGGAAATGGTTGAACAAGCTGTGGTATGTCATAATCAAGCTCTGGGAGTTTAGAGTCACACCTTGATTGACAGGTGAAGACAGCTGGACATCACAATGCTCCCAGAGGCCATGAGGACGGGAGGAAAGGCAGTTGGCCAGAAAGGATATAAATACCCTGGGAGCCCCTGACAGGGACCCCTGGGACCCGTTGTCTTTTGGGACCTCGGTTTTGCTTTGGCTGAGCCTTGCCTAAACTCTTGCCTTGGACATTTGACCTTGAACATTGAGTGACCTGTGGATCCTCTGATTCTCTATGAATCCCTAGATATTTAGGCACCTAAACCATCTCTAGATATTTAGGTATCCCCGGGGCCCAGGGTGGGGATCTGGGAAGTGAGTAGGAGAAGAAGAAGAGGGTGGTGAAGGGTGGAATTTCCTGAAGGCTGTAGCAAACAAGTAGCAGTAAGAAGCTGAGAGAAACCATCATCAACATTTGTGTCATCCAAACAGTTTGCTTACTCTGGTTTGGCTGTGGCCAGGCTGAGCCAGAGGAGGTGAAGAACAAGCCCAGCATTACTGAACAGCCTACAGTCCTGAGGGATTATTGTCATAGATTTAGTGATAGGGTCACCTATTCCCCAACCCTTTCCTGATCATTCCTTTCCCTTGTTAAACAACATAGATAAAGTTATTAAGTACCTTCCTGGAGTAGTTATTCCATCACTACTCTGGGGAGGGAGCAACGCAGTCAGATGAACGTTAACCAAGGCTGATAGAGCCCAATACCAATAATCAATCAACCCCAGGTGGGACATGAAAGGGTTACCCATCCACTGACCTTTAGGGATCCTGCCTGGGCACTGTTATAAAGAAGGGCAGTTATTATAACATCCAGCTGGGTGGCAGGACTCGGGTGTCCCTGCACCAGCCATCAGGGAACCAAACCAAAGCTTCCTCAGATTAACATTTCAGATTACTACTACTAATAACCAGCCTAATAGTGGTAATATACAGATTACCCTATTCTTATATAACAGGTATATGTTTGTAATTGTATACTATTATGCCACAAGAAATGACAAATGAATGTTTGGGGTGGGGAAGGAAAAGAACCTGGAAAAACTTCTAGAAATCATGCAAGGTGAAGTAAACAGGATCAGGAAAACATTTTACACAATAACAGCAATGATGTATGATGATCAGCAGTGAATGACTTAACTATTATCAACAAGGCAAGCATCCAGGATAACTCCAAGAGACTGAAGACAACAAAAGGGTATCCACTGCTATAAAAGGAATAAATATATTCAGAATATATTGAAACATACTAATCTTTACTTTACTTTATAGTTCCTCCATGAATTTTTCTCTAGTGTCAACATTGTCTTTTTTCATAACATACTGAATATGGAAATATGTATTAAATGATAATAGGTATACATTGTGTAAATAGAATTAGCTCCAGCCCATTAATAGTCAAAAATCTACTCAACCCAGGTGTGCTAATGATGTCACTCCCACCTCCCTTAGTGGGGAGGGGAGACGAGTTACCCACACGTGACAATAAGTAACAAATCAAGAATAAGGGACTGCCCTTTGGGCAGTCCAAATCAATGTAGAAACTGCCATTTGTCCATTTGAATTAGAGGTGGACCACAGGAAGTGATGAAAGACACAATCTCTTTAAGTAAGTGAGTGAACTTCCTGTGGAGGGAGTTGCCATCTCCAACTGGAAGAAGAAGCATCTCCTGAGACCACAGACAGCTTACACTCTGTATTGTCACATGGGTAAGTTAGGCTGACTTCCTTGGCCTAGCTGGGCCAATTCTATACTCTGCCTATCTGGCTGTTGGGCCCTGTGGCTTACAGCTTCATTTATTTAGCCTTCTAACCTCCCTTTTCTCTTTATCCCTACTTTTACCTACCTGATTGTAAATAAATTCTTCAACCCGATGCTGACTTGGGTCTGATTTAATTACGGAATCAACCTAATTGTTGATTCCTGGCAGCCACATATTTTTAATATATACCTATAATACCAAAATTTTAGTCCTTACAACAGCCTATATCAAATTACTTGCCTTCTTTGGGAAAAGGGATGGTTGAAGGGAGAGAGAGAACATGGATTGTAAAGTGTCAGAAAATGAATATTAGGAAATTGTATTGATATGTAATCTGGAAAAATATTATAATATTTTAAAAAACTATATTAGGGACAAAAATAAGAGGAAGCAAAAAGAGATTGGGCTAGTGCCCAGAGTAGAGGGGAAGATAACAGACAAAAGGAAGAAGGCAGATCCAAAAAGTTGAGAGATCAGCATTTTATAAGTGGTAAACTGAAGAGCATTCAGATGAGATCATACCAGTACTAAAAAGAGATTTAAAATTATAACATGTGAATATCAGTAGAAAAACAACAACAAAATATCTTTAACCTGGAGAAGAGAAGATTTAACATGATAATTATTTTAGTATATTTAAAAATATAACTGTCAAAAAGAACTTGAGTTTTTCTTCTTGGTCCTGTGGGATAGAATGGGAGCAATAGATGGAAGATATAAGACATATATCTGACTACTTACAGATTATGAAAGAAAAATTTCAGACAGAGTTGAGAGTTGGATTCCTCATATTGACTTTTCCTAGATAGCCTTTTAAATTCTTGTTTTCCAACAAAATCATCAGCATAGGAGATACTGAAGTTCCTAGAAGTGAGATATACAGAACTTATATCCCTTTGGGTTTTGATGGCACATAATTCTTATAAAAATTAAGTGGAAGTTTCAAATAATTTTGAAGCCTAAGTTTGAGATAATGGTTTGGGAGTTAGTAGAAGACACAGTGACATCAAAAGAGAGACTAAATGTCTGTGGGTTTTATTTACCAGACTGCCTATTCTTTAGGTCAAAAGAGCTTGGTTCTTAAAAGTAAAAGTCTAGGAACTAACATATCCCTCTCTGTATGAAGAAGAGATATAGAGGGATCAAAGTTATATCTCTTCTCATTGGGAAGAGATAAAGACACAGATAGGAAGAGAAAGAAACAAACAAATAGAAATGCACAGAGACAGAAAGATTTATAAAAGGGCATAGCAGAGGCAAATCATAATTTCCAAGTACATTAACCAAGAAACTGAGGGAAAGTAACATGATGAAATTACTGAAAAATCATTGGCCCCACAATGTCAAAATATTTGAATTGTCCATTTATTCATGGGTTTTGAACACGTATATTCCTTTCATGTATACCCTTTCATCAATGTAGTCTGGTCACGTGTGTACCAAGAGGTGTAATTCTCCCTATTCATGTCTAGTGTTCTTAATATATGAAAGCATAATTCAGATTACAAGGGAACATATTATATTGATATTTATCTCACAACAATTGAGGCAGCTAGGTAGCATAATGTATAACCCACAGACTTCAAGTAAAGAAGGCCTGAGTTTGGTTCTTGCCTCAGATGCTTATTAACTATGTGACCCAGGACAAGTCACTTCTCAGAGCTTGAGTTTCCTAATCTGTAAAATGGAAACCTGACTCACAAGCTTGTTGTGAGAATCAAATTAGATAATGCATGTAAAGCATTATATAAGTGCTAGTTATTAGTATCATCATTACCTCCATCATTTTTATTATTATAATAAAATAAAATTATTTTATTATTCTCCCAAATAATTATGGCTTGTGCATTATAGATTTGAGTGTATGAGGATCCAAGAAGTTAATGAACCTCACCTTACTTTTCTGAGTAATAATGGGGACTTGGATGAATCCATTTCTGTCCCTATCTCCCATCCCATTAAAGCTTTAGCATGAATGACCTGAATATAAAGAGGGAAAATATAAATAAATTAAGTGAACACAGAATAGCAAAGTTGTCAGATCTCTGGGAAAGGAAAGATTTTAAAATCAAGCTAGTGTTAGAGAAAATTACAAAATATAAAAAAAAGATTTTGATTACACTAAATTAAAAAGCTTTTGTGCAAACAAAAACAATGCAACCAAAATCAGAAGGGAAACAACAAATTGGGAAAAAATATTTATAACAAAAAACTCTGACAGGGATCAAATTACTTAAATATACAAGGAACTAAATCAATTGTATAAAAAAATCAAACCGTTCACCAATTGATAAATGGGTAAGGGACATGAATAGGCAATTTTCAGATAAAGAAATAAAAATATCAATAAGCACATGAGAAAGTGTTTTAAATCTCTAATAATTAGAGAAATGCAAATCAAAACAATGCTGAGGTATCACCTCACACCTAGCAGATTGGCTAAAATGATAGTAGGGGAGAGTGACGAATGTTGGAGGGAATGTGGCCAAATTGGGACATTAATGCATTGCTGGTAGAGTTGTGAACTGATCCAACCATTTTGGATGGCAATTTGGAACATGCTCAAAGGGCTATAAAAGATTGCCTGCCCTTTGATCCAGCCATACCATTGTTGGGTTTTTACCCCAAAGAGATCATAAACACATTTGTATGAAAATATTTATAGCCACGCTTCTTGTGGTGGCAAATAACTGGAAAACAAGGGTATTCCCTTCTATTGGGGAATGGCTAAACAAATTGTGGTATATGCTGGTGATGGAATACTATTGTACTCAAAGGAATAAAAAACTGGAGGAATTCCATGTGAACTGGAAAGAACTCCAGGAATTGATGCAGAGTGAAAGGAGCAGAGCCAGAAGAACATTGTACACAGAGACCAATACACTGTGGTAAAATTGAATGTAATGGACTTCTGTACTAGCAGCAATGCAATGACTCAGGACAATTCTGAGGGATTTATGGAAAAGAACGCTACCCACATTAAGAGGAAGAACTACAGGAGAGGAAACACAGAAGAAAAGCAACTGCTTGAACACATGGTGAAGGCGGACATGATTGGGGATGTAGACTGGAAACTACCACAACAATGCAACTACCAACAATTTGGAAATAAGTCTTGATTGATGACACATGTTAAAACCAGTGGAAATACACATCGGCTATTGGGGGGAAGGAGGTTGGGGGGTGAAGGGGAAAGTAAGAACATGAATCATGTAACCATGATAACTTTTCTAAAAAATAAAAATTATTTTAAAAAATAAAGCTTTTTAGCCTGGCTTCAAAAAGAAAGACAACAGTAACAATTATCTAATGTTAGAGCTATCCTCAAGTATAATGAGTTGCCTCAAGAGATAATGAATTTCCTCTTCTTAGAATATTTTAAGAATAAAAGTTGAATGATCACTTTTGTCAAATATTTTAAAAGAGATTTTCTTTCAGCCTAAGATGTTTACTAAGTTTTCAAACTCTGAAATTGTGTCATTCTGATTCTGTGAATCTACTTAGTAATAGTTAATTTAACCTATTGGACATTGTTATTATCCTTTCAAGGTTTCTAAATAACCTGTGGTTAAACTATACCATCAGAAAGTATGTGTGTGTGTGTGTGTGTGTGTGTGTGTGTGTATGTATATGTGTGTTTATTCTTTGTATCTTCAAATTCTTATTACAATGTCTAATGCTTAGCAAGCACTAACTATAAATGATTCTTGACCAAATGACACAAGATGGAGGAGAATAATTAATGTAAATAAATTCAGGGCTATCCTTTGATGGTATAGATCAATCATAGGTTATTTGGTACCCTTGGAGGCATAATACAAAGTTCAGTAGGTTAAATTTTTTATTACTGGGAAGATTCATGGAATCAGAATGACAGAATTTCAGAGTATGAAGGGACTTAGTGAGCATCTTGGACTGAGAGAAAATCTCTTCTAAAGTATTCCCCAAAATATTCCTCTTATCTAAAAATCCTATCTCATGAGGCAACAAATTACACTTAAGGATAGCCCCAAAAGTTAGGAAGTTGTATTTCTTTTTGTAGCCCCAGCTAAAGGTATGGCAGAAGGATAAAGCTGCAGATAGGCGACTCATACATACACACATGCATGTTTGTGTATATCTGTGTGTATACTGGATTGCTGGAAAGTTATCTCAGAGGGAAGGCAATAGAAGTGAGGTGGATTGAGAATTTTCTGTCTTCCTGTGCTCTCTCTCCATCTTTCTGTGGTTTTTAAGATAATCTACAATGCAAACCAAATTCCACTGATGACAATCTTCCTCCCTAGCATCATTGGCTCTGCAGGATCTAAATTTCCCCATATAGCACTGTCTTTCCCTATGTTGGTGCTACTTTGAGCTGATATGTCATACTAAAATCTAATTCACCTGTGTGTGTGTGTGTGTGTGTGTGTGTGTGTGTGTGTGTGTGTGTTTTCAGTCTCTCTAAGGAATACATGTACTATTCCTCAAACTCTCAGACATTTATGGATAGCCTCAGTGCTTCTTCTCCCAACAAAAGTCACATCCCTTATGAATAGGTAGTTTTCAGATGTAGAATCAAGATATATAATCATATAAAAATGCTCTAAATCACTCTTGATTAAAGAAATGCAAATCAAAACAAACCTGAGGTACCACTTCATACCTAACTATCAAATTGGTTAATGTGATAGAAAAGAAAAATAAATGCTGGAGGGGATGTGGCAAAATTGGGACACTAACACACATGTGGTAGAGTTGTAAACTAATCCAGCCATTCTCAAGAGTGATTTGGAACTATAACCTAAATAGCTCTAAAACTATGCATACCTTTTGATCTAGCAATACCATTACTAGTCCGCATCACAAAGAGATTTAAAAAGGGGGAATGACCTATTTGTGCAAAATATTTATTACAGTTCTTTTTGCTGACAAATAACAGGAAACTGAGGAAATGTCTATAAATTGGGGAATAGCTGAACAAGTTGTGGTATATGATTATATATATTATAAAATGAACTACTACTATGCTATAAAAATGATGTGAAGGATGGTTTAAGAAAAGACTGGGAATACATATGAACTTAATGAATGGATGCAAAGTAAAGTGAGCAGAACCATTGGAACACTGTACATAGTAACAGCAATATTATATGATGAACATTTATGAATGACTTAGCAATTCCTAGCAATGAAGTGATCCATGAAAATCCTCAAGGACTCATGAAGAAAATTGTCATCTGCCTCCAGAGAAATAACTGATGGACTGATGGAATCTGAGTAAATACCAGAAAGATTATATTTCAATTTATTTTTTTCAATTTTATTACATTTGTTCTAGTTCTCTTTCACAAAAGGACTAATATTTAATGATGTTTTACAATATTATACATGTAAAATCCATTTCAGATTTCTTAACATCTCAGGGAGAGGAGGGAAGAAGGAAAGAAGGGGTAGGATTTGGTCCAAAATTTAAAAGAATGAAGGTAAAAATATTTTAAGTAACTGAGGAAAATAATATTAGTAAATAAAAAGTGACAAACTTTCTCTAAAAATCAATAGTTAGATTTCTTTCACAGAGAGCACTTTCAAAAATATCTTACAGTTTCTAGGCTCACTGATTATCATGGAAACATTATATTAGGTTATACCACATCTGGGAGACAAAGAGTTACTACAACTCTTGTTTCTCCTTTAGGGGTGATCTATTTCTCTCCTCTAGTTTCCTTATCATCTTCAACTGTTGAGGGTTTCAGATGCTGCTGATCCATTTAGTTAGGGTGATTTGCTTCACTTAAACCATGTCTGTCTTTCCAAGTAAGCTTCAAAGAAAATGAATTATCCTTCACTAAAAACATCCTATTTCACTGGATCATAGATTTAGAACTGTAAACAGTGGTATGATCAAACCACATGAGAGTAATTTTTAATACATGCATTTATACCTTCAAAACCAACAAAGCTCAACAAGTTAAGATTTGATTTTTTGCTTATTTTCTAGGTATAAGAAAACAACAGTGAAAAACCTTAATAATTCAGATGAAGCTTAAAGGTATGTTATGTATTCTCCCCCATAGCATGGCCCTGACATCATCCAGTTGTTAAATATTTACCAACATAGCACTAAATGGAAAGCATCTCAGAGGTTATCTACTGAAAATCCCTTCCTTTTAGAAATACACAGAATGAAATCCATAAAGATGAAATAACTTGACTAAGGACACAGAGATTTTTAAGTCACAAAGTTGTAGTATAAATTCAATTAATCCTTCTAATGTCAAATTGGATGCCTTTTCAATTATCAAACTATAAAGATTACCAGAACACATAGACTATTCCTTGGTTGTCTCCTATAAATCACTGGAGTTTATTATGAAAATCAAACATATAATTACACAAGAAATAAATAACTGTGAACAACTATTGTTAAAATCATTATCTGGGACAAGATGGATGCCATTTGAATGACAGCACCAACAGTTGAGAAGCTTGGAATGTTCTCAGGTGCTGTGAGCCAAGGGCAAAAAGCAGTTGGCCCCAGCCCTATAAATAACTCCAAGTGACAAGTCAAGTTGGCTCATTTTGGAACAGGGACTGGGGAAGGTGGGAGGTGAAGGGTGAAAGGGTAGGCCTGAAACCTGTGACCTGTTATCCTACTGAAAGAGCTAGTGATTAATCAACATTATTGATAACAGAACTGAGAGAGTATACTGATTCATCTATCAACATCATCAATAGCCTTCCCTAATCTTTGGCTTGGCTGTGGCCAAGTCAGGTCAGAGTTAGTGAGAGGGTGAAGAACCTCCAGTTTCTACAAGCCTAGCAATCTCCATACTTGAACAACAATTAGATTAATAGCCAATCAATTAGTAATAGGGTTCCTGAATCTTCAATCCTATTACCTTGTTTTCCTTACTCCATCAATAGATTCAATATAGTGTTTTACCAACAAGTACCTTTCATGAGTGGTTATTATACCGAAGCCCTTGGGAAGGGGAGATCAATACATAGTCAGATAAAAAATTTTCAATAGCCAATCAATAGCCCTTATCAACAACTAATCCAACCTCAGGTTGGGACCTAGAGAGGTTAACCATTCACCAACCTCTCAAGGGTTCCCTGCCTGGGCAAACTGTTAGAAGGGAACAACTAACAGGCTTAGTCAATCAAGCCTGTCAGGGATGAGAGGCATAAATTATATCAAAACAAGTGTGAGAGAAGTGTGTGTTTTCTCTGTCATCAACTACAGTCAGCCTAGGCCTGGGCACATAATCCCTCCTCCATACATACTATTTCTGAGATCTATATACAATCAATTTTTTTTTACATTTTTAAACCCTTAGCTTCTGTGTATTGACTCCTAGGTGGAAGAGCGGTAAGGGTAGGCAATGGGGGTCAAGTAACTTGCCCAGGGCCACACAGCTGGGAAGTGTCTGAGGCTGGATATGAACCTAGGACTTTCCATCTCTAGGCCTGACTCTCAATCCACTGAGCTACCCAGCTGCCCCCCCTCCCCCATACAATCAATTCTGAAGAAGATCCAAAAGACAGAGATAGCAGATAAATATAGATATTCCACCAACCAACTCATTTCTTTTTAACACCATTATATGTTATACTCCATACATTTAAATGTACTATAGCCAACTATTATTAACAAGATTGAGTTTTTTTTTCCTCTGCCTGCTTTATCTATCTGAAGTAAGAGATTACTTTTGAAGTCCTAGTTCTTCATTGCTTTTCTTCAAATTCTCTAGATTCCACTAGCAGGCACCATTTTATTTTACTAAGATCTAGACATAAATCTAAGTGTTACTACTTTCCATTTGAATGTATATACTTTTTTAATAGTGATATTAATAATGTGACTAGATTATTTTCTGGCCCCCTTCAGTTTTCATAGAAATAATAATACAAATCAAAATCAGGGAATAATTGAAAACAATTTACAACTAATTTTGTATTGGTTAGTATGATATCTTTGGCCGTCTCACCTTAATAAGAAAGTAATGTATCACTCTAGGAAGAAAAGGATATAATTATAGAAGAAGCAAGAATTTATTATTAGTCATTACAATATATTATATTCAAAAGCATAAAGAATAACTCATTTGAATTAGTGTCATTTCTTTGTCTCATATAGACATGCTCAATTCACCTAAAGTATCTTATTTCTTCATGGGAATGAACTAAAAAAATGAGATAGTATTTCAGTTCATTTAGTGTTCCTGGAACTTAGTAGTTTCTTAATAAATGATTTTTTATTTGTTGACTTTGATGGGATATAGGGTACTCTGATGTGATCCTTTGAAAAAAATAATCCATTGTGTTCTTAGGAGATAGAAAGGACAACAGAGTTTAGATGATTAAGAATTTAGAGTTGAAGATCTTTGTTCCATCTTTGAGCTATACAAAAAAAAAATCTTTAGAAGAATAAGGTATGTCATTCCTGGAGGAAACAGTACAATTCACTTTATATTGAATTGCTATGCTCTTGATGTGACAGATATAATAATCTGAAGTGACAATAGTAGGAATAATTAGAGAAATAGCAAGAGGGTATTTTTGGAAGATGGGTCCTCTGACCCAAAATGTTTAGGAAAGGGCATTTTTCTCTTCTCAGAGGACATGTACTATGAGGCTTTCCATAATATACTTGTTCTTATATGAATAAGGCTATTCACCAGAATTCTTTTAAAAAAGATTTCTTCTTACCCCAAAGATATAATTTGCCAACTTTATAAACTTTATTTATGCCATTCAATTGCTAGTATATATACACATACATATCCACATACTTATTCACAGACATTTTTAATATATATATATATATATCCTATACTTAATGTGTGCTGAAATTATTGTTTATTAGATAAAAATAGTATTGTATTGTGTAACACTTTATGATAAACTAAAACAAATTGATATTTTATTTCATTGGGTAATGCTAGTGACTACTCTATATGATTCTTATATATATTAATATATATATGTATACATATATATCCACATATATATGTGGCAACATGAATATATGCATATATTCATATATTCCCCCTATATATACTCCAGGATAAAAAGTTAATTTTATCTTGAATGATGAAGTTATACATGTTATAATGGTATATTGGTATATTAGAGAAAGATAGTATAGATGGAGGAGGGATTGTATGCCCAGGCCTAAGCTGGTTGTAGTTGGTGAGGAAGGAAGCACACTCTCATCTCACAGGCCGCTATGCAGTTGTTATTGGTATAATCTATGCCTCTCCTCCCTGACAAGCTTGGTTGGATAGGCTTGTAAGTTATCGCCTTCTAACAGTTTGCCCAGACAGGGAACCCCTGAGAGGTTGTGTGGTTGGTTAACCTCTCTAGGTCTGAACCTGAGGTTGTAATATTTGTTGGTAAGGGCTATTGATTAGCTATTGGGTAACAGTATAATCTACATATTGATCTCCCCTTCCCAAGGGCTTTGGTATAATCACCACTCAGGAAAGGTACTTGATGGTAAACACTGTATTTAAATCTATTAGTGGGGTTAGGAAATAAGGGAATGGGATTTAGGATTTAGGAACCCTATTGCTAATTAACTAGGCTAATAATCTAGGTTTTTGATCAAGGTCTGGAGATTGCTAGGTTCAGTAGGAACTGGAGGATCTTCACCCTCTCACTAACTCTGACCTGACTTGGCTACAGCCAAGCCAGAGATTAGGGGAGGCTATTTGATGATCTTGAATGATGATATCAGTAAACTCTTTCAGCTCTCTTAACAAGGATGTTGATTACTTTCTAGCTCTCTCAGTAAGATAACAGGATACAGGTTTCAGGCCTACCCTTCACCCTTCAACTCCCACCTTCCCAAATCCTTGCTCCAATCTGAGCCAGCTTGTCTTATCACTTGGGGGTATTTATAGGGCTGGGGACAACTGCTTTTTGCCCTTGGCTCATGGCACCTGGGGATATTCAGAGGTTCTCACCTGCAGGTCCTGTCATTCAAAGTGGCATCCATCTTGTCCCAGAAAATCATTTCAACATACATTTTTATATCCATTGATTCAAAAGGCAGTTTCTTCATTTGTCTTCTAAAATTTGTTTAAGGCATATTTTACATCTAAATTATGTTTCGATTAGGAGTTATTTTGGTAAGTAATATGAAGTGCTGGTTTAAACTTAATTTCTTCCAGATGGCTGTTCAATTTTTCCTAGCATTTCTTAATCAAAAAGTGAGTTCTTTCTCAGTAATTGAAGTCAGTAGGTTGATGAAACACTGTGATACTATATATATATATATATACATACATATATATGTATATATATATATATATATATGGTTTCTATACCTAATCTATTCCAATGATCAACACCTATCTCACTTTTCTAAATCAATATCAAATCATTTTAATGATAACTTCTTTGGTTGATCATGTTGGTATAATCTATTATAAGGAAAGTCGAGGCTGTCTTGAGTTAGGGATTTATGAACTTCAATGCATTGACCTGATTGGTTTCTGAACTAATTCCAATAACAATATGCTAACACTGAGGAATAGTAGGGGAGTCAACCAGAATGCCTACGGAAAGTCAATTCTGCCTAGGTTTAAGAACAACAATACCAACAAAGCAAATTAAACCTTCTGTTTGGTGTTCAAAACAGGGAGCCACACATAGAATAATGGTAAGAGTCTGGAACAGAATCTACTATTCCTCAGCTAAAAAAAAAATTAAAAGTTAAAAAAGAAGCAGAAGTGGAAATCATGATCTCAGACAAAGCAAAAGCAAAAACTGATCTAATAAAAAAGATAAGGAAAGAAATTACATCATGATAAAAGTCACCATAGACAATAAAACAATATCAGTAATAAATATACATCTACCAAATGGCATAAAATCCAGATTCCTAAAATCCCTAAAAGAAAAGTTATATGTCTTATAGGAGAAAATAGTAAAATGTTACTAGTAGGGGACGTCAAACTTTCCCTCTCAGAAGTAGATAAATTCAACCAAAAATCAACAAGAAAGAAGTTAAGGAGGTAAATACAAATTTAAGAAAATTGGATATGATAGACCTCCAGAGAAAACTGGCTTGGTAGTTGTAGATAATAGTTTTTGGGTGTTGGTGGCCATTGCTGTTAGTTTTTCCTTCCCTTCCCAGCCAGAAGTCTGAGTAAGGAGGGTAGGCAGGTCTCTGTGCATTGAGCTATAGAGCGTTTTTTGCCCTGAGGCTATTTTTCATTCTCCACTTCTGCTGTGGGCAGCCCCTCTCTGCCTTATCTCTGTGTCCAAGCTCTGCATTCCTCAGCTTCCTTGGGTCCCAAGTCTTGTTGCTCTCAGGGGTAAATCTGTGGTGTCCTCAGCCAGCCCATCCTCACCCCCCAAGCCGAGAACCTAGAGAATGTCCCCATATTCCCTCTGACTCTGGTGGCCCATAGTTGGGGTGGCGAAGGGGTAATCAGCTCACACTTTGGTAAGAGTAATCTTACTCCCTTATAACATGGAAATGTCCAAACCCTGTCTACCTTCAAGGCTGAATCCTATAGTAGAGTCCCTTCACTTATCTGATTTTGAATTTTGTCCTTTTGAGGTGCTTTATATTGGTCAGTGGTGAGGAAGTGAGAGAAAACCAAATCGGAATAAAAGAAATACACAGTTGTTTTTTTCCTCAGCAGTATCTGGCACCTTCACAAAAACTGATGCCATTAAAGGGCATAAAACCTTATATTCAAATGTAGAAAAACAGAAATTGTAAGTGCATATTTTTTAGACCATAATGTAATAAAATTATATTTAACAAAGTTTAGCAGAAAGACTAAAAATTAATTGGAAAATAAATATTCATCCTAAAGAATAAATGAGACAAAGAACAAATCATAGAAACATAGAAACAATCAACAATTTCATTAAATAAGGAGAAAGCATATCATATTTTATGGGATGAAGCCAAAAATAAATGCTTACATCAACAAAATAAAGAAATCATTGAATTGGACATGCAACTAAAAAATAGTAAATGTACACATTGAAAATACCCAATTAAACATCAAATTGGAAATCCTGAAAATCAAGGGAGAGATTAATAAAATTAAAAATGAGAAAATCATTGAGCTAATAAATAAGAGACAGAGCTGATTTTAGGAAATTAAATGAAATAAACTGTTGGTTCACTTGATTTTTAGAAAAAAAGAAGAAAGAAGGAAACTAAATTACCAGCATCAAAAATGAGAAGGTTGAAATCACAACCAATGAAGAAGAAATTAAAGCAATTATTGGAAGGTATTTGGTCCAACTATATGCCAATAAATACCATTGTCTAAATGGAAGAGCTGAATGTTTGCAAAACAAACAAATGAACAATAACAACCTTTCTAAGCTATTAATAATGGGATGGGGTCTGAGAGTAGCTCCTGTAATTTCATTCTAGGAAATATTAAAAAAATTGAATCTAATTTTTTTGTTAGGATAGTTAAGGATCTTGTATTTTTTTCATGATTGCTTTTGAGATTCTTAATGTACATCCATATGAATTGCATTACTATTTTTTCTTATGTATAAAATGTACTTTGGGGAATGGTTGGTATAGCACCAAAAATGTAATTAATTTAGGAACCCTTGTCATTTTTAATATCCTAGCTCAACCTACCTATGATAAACAATTGCTTGTTTTTCAATTATTCAAATTTATTTTTATATGTGGAGTGCTTTATAATTAGATCCATATATTTAGATTCCTAGGACTTAGAGTTTCAATCTCTAGGAAATTAGGTTTGAAAGTGTTAAAATAGTTTGGAGTGAGCAAGAGACACCAGGGGTCTTTGGATGGGGAAGGGAGGATTAGAGAGACAGAAACAGACATAGAGAAAGAGTGGAGGAGAAAGAAGAAGGTAGAGGAGAAATAGAGACAGAGGAAGACCAGAGAGACACAGAGAGACAAAGACAGAGAGGATAAAGAGAGGGAAGCTTTTTATGCCTCATATCTGTAGCCCTTTTGCACTATAAGAATGATACCACCCTCTATTTATTGGTGTTAGATTTTGGATGTATTCTATCTCTGGGAACATCAACTTGAAACATTTAAGAATGGTTGAAGCAAGTAGTTAAAATAAATCTGGACAAAGAGGGGAGATTTGATAAATCTTGATGAGGGAGATAGACTACTCCACCTTTGTTGTGCTACAGATTCATCATCACTTATCTTGGAGGTGATGAGAAAAAGATGAAGGAAGAAGATAGCTTGGGAGGAGAGGGCAGGATCTGGGAAAGGAAAACTGAGGATATGAGAAGGGAAGAGAGAGGATCTAAGAGGGGATAGAAGATAGTTATAATCCAGGTGAGCATATCCAAAGACTCACCATTGTGGTCAAATAAAGGTGGTAATCAAGGTATTTGTGAAATAGACAAACATTTGCTCCTGTTCTTGTATTTGAACTTGAGTTGACTAAGAAGCACAGTTGAAAAGATGACTCTCCAGGTACCCCTTTTCAAGTTTTTTTTTATCATAGAGCAAAAAACTGACCAGAACCAAAAGATAATGGAAGCAATTAGAACAGGAGCTGACTATGAGACTGAAAATGAGTCACTAACAAACTATGAACAGACAGTATTGAAAAGAAAACCTATAAGCCTTAGGTCAGTTTATTTGGCAATATTATTTTTTTCTAGCCCTTTTTTGGTGGATGTAGGGGGGCAAGGCAAAGGCAAAGGCAAGAAGAAAGAATAATATTGGTTTTTTTTTTCCTTTCACTTTCTAGTTTTCCATTTTCTCCTCATTTTACTTTTTTGTTTGGTGGTATCCAATTCTTAGAGACTCTTTTTGGAGTTTTCTTGCCAAAGATATTGGAGTGGTTAGTCCTTTCCTTCTCCACCTCATTTATAGATGAGGAAACTGAGAGAAAATGTTATGTGACTTGTCCAAGGTCACATAGCTAAGTGTCTGAGGTCAGATCCGAACTCAGATCTTCCTTTTTCCAGGCCTGATGGTCTATCTGTGGCACCACCCAACTGTCTTTCTTCTGCAGCTATTCAAAACTAATAGAATTCTATTTCCCTATTTATTTTCATGTCCATTATATTTAAACTTTTCTTTTAAAACATAAAGATTATTAATCTTGGTTCTTCTCATTTGGCTATTAATCTCATAAATTATGCAGTGGAGATGAAGGCAGAGAGACAGAAACAGAGACAGGAAGAATGGAAGAATTTTATTCCTTAAAGTCATGTCAATTTTACTTTTGGAATCCCAAGGGACACCATGTCCCTTGGAAACTTACCTTAAGGGAAGTCCCAGACTGACCTTTTCTCAGACTGAATAATAAACCTTAAAGTAATTATCTCAATTTAGGCAAACTAGTAGATATAACCAAATCTTAAGTACTCTTTTTGTATTAGAAGTTACTCCCATTGTATCAGAGACTTCTCCCAGATAGCCCAGCCCCTGACTGGAACCACCCTTTTGTATCCATTATAAGTTAGGCCACTCTTTCTCATGTGCTTACTGATACTTTTTATTTCTTTATCTGAAAAATTGCCTATTCATGTCCCTTGCCCATTTATTAATTGGGGAATGGATTGATACCCTAGCCCCTAGCTATAACCTCTTTCCCAAGCCTATTTGTAACCAGTCAGTGTATGTTTGCTGTACTTAATTCCCAAAAAGGTATATAAATCCCCAAGTTCTATTATTCTTTGGAGAATCATCTTTGGTTATGGGTTCTCCCAGAGACACAGTCCCCAAAGTCCCTAGAGCTTTGGCTCTATGTGGCACTTGACTCTGTATGGCAGCTGATTTATTAAGAACTTGTCTCTTATCCTGATTAAAGAACTTATTTTTTGACTTCTATAGTGGTTCTGTGTTTTTCCATGTTGACATAAATGGAGGCCCCATCAAGATTTGAAGTTCCAGCTGCCTAACCCCCTTGCTAACAGACTCCAGACATGAGATGTCCACAGGAACACATTGAGTTCCAGTTTGGACTCTACTTAGCAGGTTGGCTGGGTAAGTGGAAACTCTAGAACAACTCTTTAATCAGGGGTTAATGGGAGAGTACAGTATTGTGTGTTTTTCCAAGTTGACAACTGTCACAGTATGAGAACTGTTTTCTCTTAACCCATTCCAGGGAGGTAGGGACCAGAATACACATAAAGGAAAACACTGAAGAGTATATATGACTACACATATTAACTATAACTAAATAGATTCATATTAAATATGAGCCAGAAAGATTAAGAAACAATCACTGTCTGTGAGTACATAGGGGCAGCTGACTGAAAAGATAACTTAAAAACAGGAAATAAGGGAATAACTTTGCTAATGCAGTATTCTAGAGAGCAGAAGACTTCCATTATGCTTCTATATTGTTTCAAGCTAGAAGGCTGATTACCGAGATCTTTCATATGCTCCTCCAGGTGGTTAGACATAGGATTAAGGGGAGAGGAAGTGGGAGGAATAAATAAATAAAAATGAGGTAGAGAGAAGATAGAGGTAAGGGAAGTAGAAAGGAAACCAGGGAAGAGAAGAGAGAGGGAAAATTCAACTTTTCTCAGTTCTGCAGAAAATGAAAATAATTTCTTTTTGGTCATTGCTCATGGATGCCTTCACAAAGGAAAGGAAGAGAAGAACAGCCTTTTAATGATCTTTCTCATGCCTGCAAGTATTAGCTTATGTCTATCAAAATTTCCCTTCTTATTCCTTCAACTTTCTTTCATCTCTAGAACTGGAAGTATTTTGTCTCTTGAATTCATTTTCTTTTCCATCTCACTACTTCAGCTCCTTTTGGGTATTTGGGGCAGATATATCACTGTCTGCCAGAGAAGCAACAGTTCATTGAAGTGTATGAAAACACCACACCCAAACCTCAAAAGAGAGATTCATATTACCAGTAAAGGAGTGACATATTATGCCATGGAAACTAACCTCAGTAAACCCTGTCCTCTTTGACCTTATTTTGTATATTACTGTTTGGAGCCTTGTAATTTGGATTTAGATTAAATATTTCTCAAACGTGTTTTTGTTGTGCTCCTAAAAACGAAAAATTAATTATCCAGGTTCACAAATCTAAGGTTACAAAGGATAGACAGAAGTTCTCAAGTCCATATCCTCATTTTATATATCAGATTACTTAGGTCAAAGGCAAATAGGTTGTCCAGTGATTAGAGTGGGGAGCCTGGAGTCAGGAATACCTGAATTCCAATTAGCTATATGACACTGCCTTAGTCATTTAATACTATTTGTCTCAGTTTCCTCATCTGTAAAAATGAGCTGGACAAGAAAATAACAAACTACTCCAGAGTCTTTGCCAAGAAAATTCTAAATGGAATCACTAAGATCAAATGTTACTGAAATGACTGAAAATGATAGACAAAACAAAAAATCCAAAGAGGTTAAGTGACTTGTTTATCATCAAAATCCAAGGCATTATTTGAACCCAGGTTCTTTAACTTCAAATAAAGAAGCACAGGGGATAGAAAAAAAATGACAAGAGAATTTGATCAGGGCATTTATGAGCAGGTAACCACCCTTGCTTTCCAAATTTGCCTCTCTAAAATATTTTAAAGTGGTCAGAAAACTGATTGATGGAAATTTTCATCTGTTGTATTTTGCAAAAGAATAATACCACATTCACATTGATTTCTGTTGATCTAAAATTCTGTGGTGCTTTCCTTAAATGGAAGTACTGAATCTCACTGCTTTGATCTAATCCCAGTAGTGCAATTATGTGCATTCTACCTAAGAAAATGCAGAAGCATTGACATATGTGATGGAAAGGACTTCTAGGTCATTTAGCCTATCTTCTTACTAGTAGAGGATTATATCCTGAAGCATATTCTCTAGTGTGCTTTGTCCAGTCTAGTTTTAAATAACTCAAGTGAAGAGGCTTCCCTGTGGACACAATTCCAGGCTTACAGATCTCACCAATATGTAATTGTTCCTGTGAATGAGCCGAAATTTCCCTTTGCTCCATTTTAGCCCATCACTCCTCATTATACCTGCCAGCCACAAGTAAGCACAAATATCAGGAGATGATTTGATAGTTATTCATTTTAATTTTGGCTATTTCCACATTGTGCCACTGCTTTCATTTCCATTAAGAGCAGCCACTCTAAACACTCCATCAAAAATTTCACCAATGAAAACCGCAAAAGCTCCCTCCTGATGACAACTACTGATCATGGATTTGGTTTCCTGTTCTTCATGTAATAAAAGGAAGGGATTGTCTGAAGCTCAGCTGTGAGTATCTAGAAACAGTTTACATGCTGAACTGAAATGCAACAGCATTGATTTTCCTTGGGCCCAACAATCTACTGAAGAGTGCTTTTTCATTTGTAATTTGGCAGAGAATGTAGCTTTAATTTCTTAATCATGCCCAGTGATCCCCATTGACCATGCTACTCAGATTTTTTCTCTGGGCCTAAAAGGTGAAGGTTGCTGTGGTCTCTCTTGGATACAAGGCTTTCAATCTCTGCCTTTGAAATATAAAGGCTGTATTTGCTGCATTGTATTACTTTCCCCCTTTTACATTATTCACAACAGAAATTTGAGTTTATACTGAAGTTGGATCCCAAAAAGTGGCTTTTATCAATAGATCAGCCAAAAATGAAAATGATATATAGCAATAAAGTCAGATGCCTAATTGCCTTCCTGATATCTGTATATTCAGAAATTGGTTGTTGTCTTGGCTTACAGAGGGAACCAACCATTCAGAAAAAAAGATAGCTTTGTTAACTTCTGTCTGCCTTTCATTAAGGATTAGATCTTTTCTTTATATAATGTCTCCCACTGGAGAAATAAAACAATTTATGCCTTTAAGGCTTTCTTGAACACTTGTCTTTTCTTCCTTAGTGGAAATTCTAAGCTTAATTGTAATGTAGCTTAAGAACAACAATCTCCCTTTGTTGCTTCTGTGTGGCAGGCTGTATAATGCAAATCAGTTAATTAATTTATAGTAATAAGCATGAAAATGACAGAGTGACTTGTCTCTTCTATAATTTTCAGAGGATAAGTATGAATAAGTTTTAATGGACACTGACTAGACAGTTATCGCTTTTTCATCTTGTTTTCACCCATCTGTTTATTTCAAATAAATCTTGAGAAAGCTGATTTAAAAAAAAATCCCTTTATATCAAACCCTAGAGGACATCCAAACAAGTTTATGTCAGTGGAATGCTGTTAAGAAATTCACTCTGGGAAATAGCATTCCCAAGTTAAGAATCCAGAGTTGGAATTAAAATTGATGTTCAGCTTCTTTGGGATGAATTTAGGATAAAGGATTTGACTCCACTGGGATTTAAATCCCTTCATCACAAACACCATCCACATGAGCCAAATCTAGGTAACACTCCAATATGGATGTTTTGGAAGATGTTCATGATATTGATAGTGGTTGGCTTTTATGACTTCTGACTTTGTGATTATACTGGGATAAAGAAATATTTCTTGCCATCACTCCTAAGTAGATATTTTTCCAGATTGTTTTGACTATATCATATGGACAGGTAACAAAGAGAGCATTTGCCCAGAGATGCTGTTGGTATAAAATATGTTCTGAAATTAGATCAACAAATGATTGCTTCATTACTTCTTTAGGGGAACAGTGTTACAAAAGAATGTTTTAATGTTAATGGATGAACATTGAAGTAAAATTCTAACTAATTTTAGAAGAGCAAACCCTCTTTTTATATTGATAAAATGCCTTTGTTTATGTAGCTTCTATGGTTTTTAATATGGAAAAATTCATTTATTAATATTATACATATATAATCTCATTTTATGCCCCAACAATCATGTGAGTAGGAAGGACAAGTATTATGAGACACATTTTATAGATGAAGAAACTGAGGTGGTACTCACCAGCTATGTGCTTCTCCATAAGAAACTCTACTTGCTTATCAGGAAATCTTTCTCTTCTTCTGATCTAATCTATCATTACTGCTTTCTAGCAGCCAGTAGGAAAATGGCAACTTTGAAAGTTTAGGATTTCAGAAATACATGAAAGACCAGGAAGTGGGCATGGCCAACAGAATCAGAAGCTTGAAGAAACCACAGTAAGTCAGAGGAAAACTCAGTTAATTTTGACCTTTGACAATAGTGCTTTTGTCTAGCGCTTCACAAAATCGGAAGAGTACAATAACTAGAAAAGTAAAAAGATGAAACACTATTGGGGGACAATTCATTACGAACAGTGTCACCTGTAAAAGGATCTAGGGGAAAACAGTATAGAGAAATTCTGTTTTCACAAGGGATAGGAATTAGAAGTTGTGAACAAACCAGTTGAAATTTATGGAATAAATCTCCACTATTTTTTGTTTCCTTTTCTTCCTTACAAAGGTCTGTTGTCTCAGTGACTGAATAATTTTCCTAGCTACATCTTCAAACTTTGAAGTGATTTGGACTATTGTTCCTAATAAATAAATAAGCATGTTATTAATAAGAAAAAAAAGCATAGAAGGTAATAGAGAGGAAGTGGTTGGAAAACCATCAAAAAGCAATTATAAGACATAGATCACACTAATTATACTGCAGTCATTCCCCTTGAAAAGTTCAGGCAAGAGTGTTCTGCTAGAACAGTGATCCAAAAGCAAAAGCTCCTGCTAGACTCAAGGGTGGTATGCTCTGACTATAATGTTTGTGTTACCCTATGATGAGAAGGGTTATGCTCTATTTTCCCCACTATAGATATCAATAATGTTTGTTTCCAACATAACAAAATTTATTTTTATTTCCCCACATTCCAATAATTCACCTCTCTCTCCCCTTCACAATTTCTGAAATTTTCCTCTTCTGAACCCTTAGGCCAGTGATGGCTAACCCTTTAGAGACTTTAGACACCTAGTGCCCAAAATGCAACCCTCACACCACAACTGAGGCCCCAACACCACCTTTTACAGTGGACGGAGAAAGCACTCTCATTGGGCAGCTGGGCAAAGAGGTGGGTCACGTGAGAAATGTCCTCAAAGCAGGTGTGAGGCAGAAGGAAGCAGTCCCCTCTGGTACACTCTGGCATTTGTGCCACAGGTTCACCAACATGGTGTTAAGCATTTTATAAGCAAACCACCATACAGACACTCACAGCATCAGATGCATAGGTACCCTTAAGAAAAATACTTCCTGCACGTGACCTGATCAAGTTCAGACTGAGATCAAAAGTTTACATTCAAGTCTGAGGAAAGTCTTTGAGCTATCAGAATCTCAAGGGTCAATTGAATCAGTGGTGTGAGGGGACTCGTAGAGCTTCCAGACCTCAGACCATCTGGTAAACTAGTAACAACCCAGAAAATAAGCTGAAAATAATACCAAGGAAGAACTAAAGTTTAAGAGGGTACCTCAATTCCCCAGAAAACAGAACCTCACTATAATTGTATAGGAAAAGTGCAAACAATCAAAAAAGCACCTACCTCTGAAGTCTTATTATGGAGACAAAGAACAAAGTGCAGATACAGAAGGGGACAGCAAAAGCAAAGGAAACACGCCCAAAGTCCAAAAGAAAAATATGGATTGGACACAGATTCTGGAAGAGCTCAAAAAAACCCTTCAAAACCCAATTATTAGAAGTAGTGGAAAAGTGGGGAAGAGAAATGAAAGTTATGTAAGAATAAATGGGCCATTGACAAAGGAGAACCAAAAACTGACAGAAGAAAATCAGGACTTAAAAATCAGAACTGACAATCTAGAAACCAATGATTTCATGAGAAATAAAAAAAAAACAATAAAGCAGAATCACAGGAATTAAAAAAACAGAAGAAGACATCAAATATCTTATCGAAAAAACAACTGACCTAGAAAACAGGTCTTGGAGAGACAATCTAAGAATTATTGAATTATTTGAAAGTCATGATGAATAAAAAAACCCTCAGAGTTGTTTTGATTTGCATTTCTCTAATTAGGAGGGATTTAGAACACTTTTTCATGCCATTATTGAGTTTTTCATCTGGAAACTGACTATTCCTATCTTTTGACCATCTGTAAGTTGGGGCATGGCTTGACTTCTTATACATTTGACTTATTTCCCTATATATTTGGGAAATTAGAACCTTGTCAGAGAGTTTTGTTATAAACATTTCCCCCAATTTGTTGCTTTCCTTCTAATTTTAGTTTCCTTGATTTTGTTTTGTACAAAACCTTTTTAATTTAATATAATCAAAATTATTCATTGTATATTTTGCAATGTTATCTCTCTCTTGCTTTTTTTAAATTCCTTCATTTCTCATAGAACTGACAAGTATATTATTTTATGTTCACCTAAGTATTTTATTATTTCACTCTTTATATTTAAGTCATTTATATATTTTGAATTTATCTTTTTATAGGGTATATGATGTTGATTTAAACATAATTTTTCCCATACTGTTTTCCAATTTTCCCAGAAGTTTTTGTCAAATAGTGAGTTTTTGTTCCAAAAGCTGAGATCTTTGTGTTTATCAAACACTAGTTTGCTGAAGCCATTTACCCCTAGTCTTTTCCATTGATCCACCTTTCTATCTCTCAGCCAAAACCATATTGTTTTGATAACCACTGCTTCATAGTACATTTTAAGATCTGGTGCTGCTAAGCCCCCATCCTTCACTTTTTTATTATTTCCCTTAATATTCTTGACCTTTTGTTCTTCCAGATGAACTTTGTTATATTTTTTTCTAGTTTTATAAAAAAATTTTGGTAGTTTTATAGATACCGCACTAAATAAGTAATTTATTTTAGGTAAGATTGTCATTTTTATTATATTAGCTTGTCCTACCCATGAGTAACTAATGCTTTTCCAATTGTTGAGGTCTTATTTTATCTGTGTGAATAGTTTTTTATAGTTGTGTTCATGTAATTCCTGAGTTTGTCTTGGCAGATAAATTCTAAATATTTCATACTGTCTAGAGTGTATTTAAATGGAGTTCCTCTTTCTAACTCCTGCTGCTGAGTTGTGTTGGAAATATATAGAAATGCTGATGATTTATGTGGATTTATTTTGTATCCTTCAACTTTGCTAAAATTTTTATGAAAATATTAATAGCTCTTCTTTTGTGGTGGCAAAGAACTGGAGATTGAAGGGATGTCCATCAGTTGAGGATTGACTGGTCAAATTGTGGTATATGATGGCCATGGAATGCTTATTGTGCTATAAGAATGATGAACAGAATGATTTAAGAAAAAAGCTGGAAAGACTTACATGAAATGATGCAGAGTGAAATAAGTAGATCCAGGAGAACATTGTACACAGTAAGAACAATATTGTAGAATGATGTCCTATGATAAACTTAGTTACTCTCAGCGATGTGATCAATCAACAGTGATCCAGGACAATTCTGAGGGACTTATTAAAAGAATTCTATCCACCTCCAGAAAAAGAATTGTTAGAGTTAAAATGCAGATAAAAGCATACAATTTTGCATTTCTTTATTTGGGTTTTTCTTTTATGTGATCATTCACTTACAAAAATAAACAATCTGGAAATATGTATTGCATGATACTACATGTATAACCCAGATCAAATTGTGTGCCAGTTCTAGAAGGGACATGAGAAAAAAAGGGAAACAATTTAGATCAAATAACTTTGGAAAACTTATGTGGAAATTTGTTATTGCATGTAATTGATAAAAATAAATAAATTACAAAAAAAGAAAGGAAAAAGAAAATACCTCCTAATTAAACCCACTTTGATCCCAAGATGACTCTCTATGAGAGGTGTTCCTTTTAGTTTACATTTTCTACTCAGTCATTAGACAGTGACCAATTAGCAAGTACCCTCCTATGTTGTTGTTCAGTCCTTCAGTCATGTCCATCTCTTTGTTTTGTTTTGTTTTTTAAACCCTTAGCTTCTGTGTATTGGCTTATAGGTGTAAGAGTGGTAAGGGTGGACAATGGGGGTCAAGTGACTTGCCCAGGGTCACACAGCTGGGAAGTGAGTGAGGCCAGATTTGAACCTAGGACCTCCTGTCTCTAGGCCTGACTCTCAATCCACTGAGCTACCCAGCTGCCCCTAATGTCCATCTCTTTGTTACCCCATGGACCCTAGAATACCAGACTCTTCTATCCTCCACTATCTCTCCAAGTCTGTTGAAGCATATTTTTTAAAATCCAATGACACTATCTATTCATCTCATGCTCTGCCATCTCCTCCTTTTGCATTCAATTTTTCCCAACATCAGAGTCTTTTCAAGTGAGTCCTGTCTTTGCATTATGTGGTCAAAGTACTTAAGCTTCAGCTTTAGTATTTAAACTTCCAATGAAAAGCCCATAGTAATTTCTTTAAGTATTGACTCATTTTGGATAGAACAAAGGGAGTCATGCAGAATGAAGACATATGGATAGGTTGCAATCCACATCATGGATCTTATGAAATTATCTCCCCATAACCCCCAAACCATTCCTCCTCTAAACATCTCTATTGTTATCAAGAATCCCGCCATCCCTAAACATCTCTATTTTTATCAAGAATCCCACCATCCCTATAATTATTCAGTTTCATAGCCATTAGGTCTTGCTTGTCCTCACATTTTCCTTTAGCCTTCATTACTCCAGTCAGCTACTAAATTATGTCATTTTATATTCTCTACATCTTTTATACTTAACTTTTTATCTCTACTCATAAAACCATCACACTAGTAGAGACCCTCATCAATGTGACCTGGACTATTTCAATAGTTTCCTAATCGTTTTCTATACTTCAAAGTTCTTTACTCTCCAATGACCACAGATGCCAAAGTGATTTCCTATCTACAGGTGTAACCATCTCACTCCTCTAATAATTGATATATTGATATCTACTTGATAAATATAATTATATTTCTGTTGCTATCTCTTTGAGGCTCAAATTCAATCCTCATTCCTCTGTTCCTTGGGAATTCAGAGAAATATCCCACCTTGAAAAATCTCCCATCATATTCAAGAAAGAGCCCTGCTCCTTCTTTATCTATAATCAATAACTCTCTCTGAGGTATTTGAAAGCATAAACCCTCTTTGTCATTTCTAAATATATCATCTAGATTTGGGATGACTAGGTCTCCAAATGGAGGAAAGCCACTGAAAATCTACATGAGTCAACATATTTTCCAGCTAAAGATTTCTATAAGAAGCTGAGTTTCATAAGCTCCCTGACATTCAATTTCTTAACATGTCAGAGAAGGGCAAGTTGCCCACATTTCTTTAGTTGATGAACTTTCACCTAAGTTGAAAAGGTGGATCAGGCAATGGTTTCCTTTCTGGTGAAAGCAAGGTTTGTTGGTATTTTGGTGTTTTTATTTGGGTAAACAATCACCTCTTCTATGATGAAATAACGGAGAAGTTGAGGTCTCTAAGTCAATCTCCTCTTTTAAAATATCCTTCCATTGGCATGGTTAGGAGAGGTCTAAAGTTTGAACTGCTTGGTGGATCAAAAAGAGAATTCAGCTTCCTAAGAAGACAAGAGGCAGGACTCACAGGTGATCTTTTGCTTAAGAAAGAGGCAAGTGAAAGGTTCATCTTTGTTAGAGGAGTGTGTGATCCCATTAATAAACAATGTCATTCTAGAGAAGTGACCTCATATTCCTTATTGTTTAAATCTGGATGCTAAACTAGAATCAAATATTATTATTTTTATTTTGGTTAACTATGGATATATGGAAACGACTAGGACAAAACAGGTCCACTGAGGAAAACCGACATGCTTGTAAGTTTGCCTGAGATTGCTGGCAAGCTCTGAATCTCTCATACAGTGGCATTGCTGCTCTAGGCCAAAGGTCATGTACAAAGCTGAGCTAATGTCCAAGGCTCATTGTGAAGTGTTTTCTCAAGCCTCTAAGAGATGTTTATGTTCGGTTCCTGGGAAAGCTTCATATCTCTTGTAACAATCCCTACCAAGAACTTTATGGCATTTCACAGGCAGATGTCTCAGCAGTGAATGTATAATGTGACATATGATTCTATTGCCTAACAGAACCCTCTCATTATGAAAGTTTGTCTCTTTCATAATAAATGGAGATCATGGACCTCATTGCATCTTTATGTCTTGCCCTTGTTTTGTTATATATGTCTATATGGGGTCATATGTCTATATATATACAATATTGTATCTATAATGTATGCCTTATATATACTTACTATATGTTATACATATCAGGCATACCTATTTAGCCTTAATTTCTGAATTTTGGGACAAAACACACTCCTTACCCAAAACAGTTTTCTGAAAATCCAGTTTGGGCAGAGAAAGAAGAAAAAAAGCTTTATTTGCTGTCCAATATAAACTACTCCAAGAGTGTTGGACCAGCAGCATTAACCTAAAAGTCTAAAACGAAACTGAATGGTATTAGTGTTGGCTTTTGCTTTGTCTCCTATGAGCATCAAATTTTCTAAAACCTTTTTTTCCCTCTATAGTTACAGTGAAGTGTTGACATATTACTTTATTTATAGGTGATTCTAAAGGTACAATTCTTGATTAAATCTATGCTCACCAATACCCTCACTAAAAAGAAAAAAGAAAAGAAAACCACTGAGTAAATGGCATGACAACCTAAGAGCAAATGTTTCATACTTAAATTTGATATTTAGTATGACAGATAACAAGAGAGAAAATGGCTAAAGTGGCCAGTTATGAAGGAAATCAACAGTCTAAGGACTAAGGAAGATATTTCTTAAATGGGATGTTGAACATGACTAGTTATGCAAACCATTATATTTCTTCCAGTGATTGGGTGTATATTTAAATTAAATTGTAGGGGAAATGGTGTTATCAGAAGATTGCTAAATATTTCAAATTGTTAAAGATATTATCTTAACTATTTGCATTTATCATGTAAAGAAATTGTTATTCCATTTCCCCTTAATCTCTATGAGCCCTTCAAATTCTAAATAACTGTTTTACAAGACAAGACTGACCAAAAACTGAAATGAATTCTGGGTCAGAAATGGAGCTTTTTATTCTTTCAACATTAATGTAATACTTTATAACCACAACTGAGAACTGAAGCAATTCTTGGCTGGGCAAATGTAGATACAGTCATCAGAGGTCAGCAGCTGTGTCTTGCTTCTACCACCACAAAAAATTGCATTACAATCAAATGCTTCCTTCTTTCTCTATGCTTTTGGCTCATCATTATTAGAAAACTCCCCCAGCTTCTCGAATAATTTTTCAATATGATATTGAATATCATATAATATTTCTGATAATATAGCAAAACACATTAAGTAATTTTCTTTAATCCAGAGTTTAGTCTGTGCTGATACAAAATCTTCCAGTACAGCTCCCTAATGGTTTATCTGGATAGGAGCTGGGAACTTCAGGGAAAGCTATGAGTATGACTAGATGATAAAAATTCCAGGATTTCTTTGAAACCAGGGACAATTTTGTAGTCCTTATATCTCCAGAACTTAGTATAGTGCTTTGACTTTTCATTCTCCTTCACTCCACATTTCTAATGAATTACCAAGGCTATTTGTTTCTTCTTTCACAATATGTCTGACATCTATTTTCTTCTCCCAACATATACAGCTAGTATTTTATTTGAGACCCACATTACATTTATGATAGACTATTGCAATTGCCCCTTTAATGGTCTCCCTGCTTCAAATCCTTCCTCTCTTTAGTTCATCCTACATCAAATGCCAAAGTGGTTTCCCTAAATTTCATGTCACTCACTCTCCTACTCAATGAACTCCTATAGCTCCCTATTACCTTGTGGTAGTTTTGTTGTTCTGGCACAGATGAAAAAAAATAGGCTAGCAACCTAACTGTCTTCCCTCAGGGGATATAAGCAGCAGGAGATGGAAGGAATGAAGTCAGAAGAAGATCTGACTCCTCTTTTGATCTGAGGCTTAATGTTACTTACTGTATTAACATTCCATGGCATTCTGGAAAATTGATGTTATTTAGGAAAACTATCTCCTTGGCCTTTATAAAACTATGGTCCAAGAAAATAGCCCTCCTTACTATTCCTCTTATCATAATATCCATTCCTTAGCCATAGTAGCTCTCTACAATCATGTGGCATCTTTTTTTCTGTCTCATGCCTTCACCATAATACCTCATATGTGGAATTTTCTGCTTCCATCAATCAATCAATATGTATTTATAGCAATCACTATGCTAAGTGCTGGGAATATAAAGAATGAAACAATTCTCTAAATAAGTTTAGTGAATAAGAGCGGACAAGTATATGTAGAATTGTAGAAAATAAAGAATACATATATTTAATTTTGAAATGTTACATTATTCTATAATATATTATGTGTACATAATATGTATACACACAAATTAGTTCATTGCAGAATTTGTTTTTTTTTTCTTTAGCCCCAAACCTCTAGTATTCTCCATAACTTGTTTCCCCTTGACTGTGACTTTAGCATTTGCAAACTAATCAGACATGTCTGAATAGGAACCTTCCAATTCCCTGTTTTAAAACAAACAAAAAAAGAAAAATCTGAACTACTTTATCCAGCAACCCTAGCTACATATGGATGTAACCACACACAAAGTTTCTGGGAACATTCTCTTACTAAAGGATAGAGTTTCTCTTCTTACTATGACCTGAAGACTCCATTGTCAATGGCTATCCTTTTTACTTATTTGGTAATATCACCTGCTCTTTTCTTTTCCTGCTTTGGAGGTTTGTCTCTGATTCAGTGAATGGAGAAAATTCAGGTATCCAAGTGTTCTTTTTCCTCCTGTTTCTCTTAAGGAGTGTAGCCTTCCTTTAAGTGAACCAAATGTAATGTCATTTTTTTCATCACTGACTAGAAAACATGAATCTTTTGGAAATCCCTTTAGTCTCAACAAAGATTGAGTAAAACCAAAATATTCAGGCAGATGAATACTGGGTGCTCAGAATGGTTGGCAAAATCTCAGCACCAAGTCAACAAGTCCATCAACTAGAGTCAGCAACAGAAGGTCATGCCAGACATAAAAGCTAGTTCAAAGAGAGATCCATAATGAGATCTGAGAAGATAGACTGAGGAAAGTAAAGATCCTGATTTTAGCTTTCAAGAGTTCAATAACCAGAAAGATATGAAGGGTATAATTAGTCAAAGAAGACACATGTGATTTCTTACATGCAATGACTACATGGAAAAAACCATGAGGTTCAAGTTGACATGACTTGCTGCTCTACTTATCCAATTCTCATAAAATCTTATCAATTTAGAGAGACTTTTTCTTCACTTTAGCCCTCATTCATTTCTATGGATACTACAAGGTAGTACACACATACACTTGCCGCTAAAAAGGTTTCTATCCTCGAATCACAAAATTTGAGCATTGGAACAGAACTTTGAAGACATCTATTCCAAATGTTGTGGATAAAAAGGCGGGATACATTAAATTTAGGGAGTGGTCTACTTCCCTTGCTGAGTGATGGAGGAGTAAAGGTGATTGAGGTAATAGGATAGGAATGGAAAGGAAAGCTAAGTCTAGGGAGGAATGGACAAGGTGGTATTTGGAAGGTAAGGGTACAGGTGAGATATTCAGGAGAGGCAGCTGACACAGACTAGACACTCAGGCTAGAGACAGAGGACACTGGGGGGAAATAGGCTGAACCCTTCAAGGCAGGAAAGGTACTTTTACAGACACAAAGAATAGGGCCAGTCAGAAGTGGTTTGAATCTGACTCGAGGACTTTCTTGTCAGTTTCTCAAGTCCTCAAAGGAGGAACCACAAGGCGCCTCCCTGTCAGTGAAACTGAAGGGATTCAGGAGGAAACTCTGGGCAACTACTTCCTCTGAAGATGGATGCCTCCAGTTTCCCTCAGGAAATAAAAGAGAATTATTCCTCCCCTTCACCTTTGCCTAGTTTCTTCAACACAAAGATTCTCCAGAGGGTCTAATTAGGTAACCAAGGGTTTATTAATGTTTCAGGGTAGTCTGGAAGGAGAGAGGATATTGGAGTTTCTGACAGCCACTAGGGAGAAACTCAAGATGAGGGAGGATCTCAGGAATGGGTTAGACTGAGAGAGAACCTGCTCTCTCAGATGAGGAAGAATTGGCTGCTTTAAGGTATAGGGTATACTAAAGGGATAGTTTGAATTCAAGGATGTCCTACTTGCCTATTGGGGAAAACTAAACCCACAAAGTCTTTTCACTAAAAACCCAAAAGCCACCCTGCCTCCCAGAGCCCTGGGAAACAGGCAGGGAAAACAGGGAAATAATATGGAGAAGGTCAGGGAGAGGTCCAGAGAAATTAGCCAGGTTCAAATTATCCAAAGACAAGGCACAGGCCAAAGCAAACTGAAAGCCAAAATAAAGCTCTATTTGATCTTTCCACTCTGTTCAAGTGTCAGGGACCAACTGAACTTTCTCTTAGAATTCTAAGGCTCAACTGCCAGAAGTTTTCAGTTGGCCCTCTGCAAGAGCAAAAAACCCTCTTGCAACTTTTGCATTACACAAACCAAGGAATTTCCCATCTAAAATAGCCAACAAATTCAGCCTGTGCTTGAAGCCCTACAAGTAGAAGGGAAGTCAAAATAGCTCCAATTATTCCTGACACTGAGACTATGTTAACTCTTAATAACCATAGCTATTGTGATAGCTGGTGCAGGATGAAATAATTCTAATCCCTAGTCCACAAGAAAAACCTTCAAATACACTAACACGTACTTGGATGTTCAAACAGATAAGACCTCCTTGAATTCTCTTCCTTATTTTCTCTGCCTCTTGGATTTCCTGGCTTCCTTTAAGGCCTAGATAAAATGCTATATTCTATAAGAAGTCTTTGCTGAACTTCTTTTCTGCTTTCTATCTGTTGATTACCTCCAAAAATCTCATGTATCTCTTTTTTTGGGGCATACTTTTCTGAATGTTGTTTCCCCCATTATATAGTTATAACTTTGAGTGAAGGGATTGTCTTTGTATCCCCTGTGCTTAGAACAGTGCCTGACCCATAGTAGGTATTTAATAAATGTTTGTTGAATTGACATTCAGTTGACATATACTGAAGACAATCCCTCTTTTTGGTTCGGCACTCACCTTAACCTAGAACCCATTTCCTAGACAACTACACCTTACTATCCTTGTTATTAAACCTTTGGATAGTGGTATAAAAACAATTGACATTCATGTTATTTCCCCTTGCATTCCTTTTTAAGTTGCTACTCAAATATAGTTAATAAACTGTTTAAAAACATAGGTGAAGGGTGTTGAAATTGCCCTTAACTGGTACATTATTTGAAACAAAACTGAGAGGCCCTAATGATGGTATAGCATTAAAACAAGAAATTAAATCAACTCTGTATCTAAATAGTTCAGGCTTCTTCTGGTCTCTGTATATTGTAAAATGTATGTTATTTACCTGAAGGACCAGAGCATTTCCCTCAGAAGAGATGAGTTTATAATGGAAATGCTGACACATCCTCAGCCATAACAGCATGAACACACCACTTTAATAACATTTTTATTGCTGTAACATCTTTAAAAATGAAACACCTGGGACTTGTGGTCTCAAAACATTCTGGAGGAGAACACTATCCTTTCTGCTCCTTCCTTCATGATGGGAAAGAATGCACTGGGCTGACTGTTACCACAATATGAGAAACAGAATTTCTCAGGAGTTTAACCATGGGTGCAGGAAGATAGTAACTGCTGTCAATATCCCAAAAAGGGCATTCATCACTTTCTGATTTTGAAGCCAATAGGAGGCATATAAAAGCCAGGGAGAGTCGAAGTATCTGAAATTGTGTTCCCAAATGTTAATTGTGTTATGAGGATGAAAAACAGAGAGTCAGATGAGAACAATTTGTCTCTGGAAAACCTGATTTCCTGGGTGGCTTTCTGTTTTCTGCTTTCTGAGCACTTTCTATTTCATGTTTCAGACATGTGTGGGGGTGAGTGGAAACACTTCTTACACACTGGGCTCTGCCACCAAAACCTCAGTGAGGCCATAGGCATATAGTACACACAGGATCTGGACAATGATGACAAAGTCAGTGATACTTGCCTCTTTAACACATTTTCCCTAATCTCTCATCTAAGCCTGTGTAAGTTTGTGGGGCCTTGACTGATAAATATTGATAGGTGGCTTAGGGTTTTTGTTTCTTTGTTTTTCAAATGGAAAAGATGTAAAATAAATGGATGTGTTTTATCCAGAATGGAAGTTTATTAACATGAGCAAAAAAATGAAAATTTGGCACTCTAACCAAGTGTATATGTCCTCTATATATACTTTCTTCCTTAGAAATTTTAAACACTCCTAAAGATACAGGTACTATCTCTGTTCCAAGATTTTCCAGTGTATATTTCTATTCTTGAAGTTGCTCTTGACCTTCAGATCCTCATCTCAATATGGTGTAGGACTGTCTAACCTGGACAGTCCCGTAAAGCCTACAATTCACCATGTCTAAAATTGTGCTTGTTGTTTTTCTGTGTAAACATGCTCCTTTATTCTCTCTATCTCTGACATCATCAATAAAATGCCACATTTAAATATTTGGGGTTATTGCCAACTCTTTCTTCACCCTCATCTCTCTTTTTCAGTCAGATACTAAGTTTTATCAATTCAACTTCTGCAACAATTGTGATTTTTTTTCTCTCCCTTCTGTTTCCCTTTCACTACTGTACAAATCTCATTACCACCATCTTAGAAATACAGGAACTAGGTGACCCTGTGAAGAGAGCTCTGGACTTGGAATTAAGGAGACCTGAGTTTCAATAGACCTTCAGAATTCACTAGATAAATTTTTTAATCTCTGTCTCTGCTCACCTATAAATTGAGAAAATAATAATAACATCTGCTTTTCATGATTATTATGAGGATCAAATAAGAGAATATTTTTAAATGCCTGTAATGTAGGTAGATGTCTAATAAATATGTATTTCCTCCCTTCTAGCTCTAGACTATGATCCTAAGATTCAGAAATCTTAAGGTCCTTGATGAAGTCCCTTCATTTTACCTAAAACTTGAATCTTATCTAAACTTCTCTTTCCAATTGCCTAACACAGGATATACTGTAAACAGCAGCTAACTAATAAGGTGGTGCATGTGCATTTTTATTTTACTGGATATCTGTTTAATGAATGAATAAACTTTCTCCTCCTGTAAGTCAGGAAGTTTCTATTGAAATATATAGCAAACAATTTATTTTTCTAAGATGGATGGAGAACTTAATTCTAGGGACAGATATATTGTATTCGAACACAGCAATTAAAAGTACTAGTTTTAACTTCCTGATAATGTCACAGTAATTTTCAAGGTAAATAAACAGACAAACTCTGATTTATGAACAATGTTATAGATGTGTGGATCTTGGAAGATTTCCCAAATAAACGATTGATGAGGTTCTTCCTGATTTTCCCCAGCTACTTGGGCCTCATCCAATCCAAAATGTATGGCATTTATTTCATTAGCAATAATAATTAAAATTCCTTTTATAGTACTTTAAAGTTTACAAAGCACTTTTCATGTGTTACCCTCATTTGACCCTTGTCACAATTCTGCAAAGTAGATTCTATAATTATCTCCATTTTATAGATTAATAAACTGATACTGATGCTAACTGATACGAACTAACTAATAAACTGATACTAATGGATACTAACGATAATATTATATGACTTGATTGGAGATAATGAGACTCTCAGCTAAGATTTGAAATCAGGCCTTCCAGACTCTTAAGTTGAATACTTCATGCAACTCACTATTTAGCTGACTAAAGGATTTTATTTTGTATTTACTAACAAATATTTAAGTTATCTCCTAAGTATTTTAAGCTGGGGGAAGAACATCTAGCATATTTCTTATTGATTAGGTTCCCAGGAGTGTTGACAAATGACTTTTTAGTATACAATTGAAATCAGAAACATTGATATACAGATTTGAAACACTGATAAATCCTGAAGAAAAAAAAAAGAAGAAACTGGAGGGCATTAAACTTTGTCCTTGACATAAAAGATTTTCTAATCATTACAGATTTGTAGATAAACTCTTGCCATTAGTAGCCCTACAGTCTGAGTCCAGCTGAGAGAACCCTTTCCCTCCTTTTCTGCCTCCCCTTTTTCTCCCCTTCTCTCTCACTATCTCTTTCCCTTTCCCTATTTTTCATACACTTAATCTCTCCATCTCTCACTCCCTGTCCCTATGTATCCGCATTCCCCCTCTTTCCTTTTCCCTTTTGTTCTCTACTATGCCTAAGCAAATGTCTCAAAAATTAGGATTCTTTGACCTTGGCTCTAAGTTTTTATATATGCTGACCGTGGAACTTCTTTTAGCTTCAATCAGAAAGCCCATGAAGGAGGGTGAATCTAGAATTTGGCTCCTTTAAAGCTTTGTTGACTTCCCCAAAATGAGGAGATAGAATTAGAGTGGAAGGATTTGTTACCATTGTGGGATAGCTTAGGCTCAAGTCTCTTAGTACCCTCTCCATTGAGGAGAACACCAGCAACAGAAAACATCAACCCCATGCTACAGTAGTTAGCATCTTCAACAATAGGGCAAGGCTCAGGAGTAAATGGGATTGGGCAAAAATAGTCACTCAAATATATATAATTATGGGTTCTTAATTTGAGAACTATCTATAAGAAGGAAGAGGTTTTATACTAATGCTACTACTCAAAAAAATCACACAGATTAGCTGATTTTTTTAAAAGTCAGGCAGAACCTAGAAAAAAAACGATTATATACTTGATAATAAAACAAGTTATAAAATTAGGAGAAATCTTTAATGTTTTAATCATATGTTTATGTTCTATCTTAGATTTCCAATGAACCAGTTTGGGGAGGTATGATTAATTGTATCTTGCTCTCTTTTCCCTTACTGGTCTTTCTATAGTATTGTATGAACTAGTACTTTAGACTATCATCTTGATGGTTAACTATAATGTTTGATTTTAGTGACTGCCTTGCTACTTGAAGGCATCATCAAAATGGTTGAAACAACTAGATTAGCTGTGCATTGTGAAATCCCTTAAAAACTTTCCTCTCTTAGGAGAGTTCACATTAGATAATGGCCCCTATTCTGTTGTCCAAGGAGGTTTATGAGTCTTGACTTTTTGTATTGAGTGGACACTATGCTTGTCCTTAAGCAATCTTTTCTCATTTTCCACTTGTCCTAATGCTGTCACTAGCAAGTTTATTAAGAAGATGATGGAAGGGGAAAAAAAAATAAAAGTCAGAAAGTATCCTATCCAACTCAGAATTAAGGTTTGTGTATTTATTTATTTTTATCTATCTGTTCATTTATTCACTTTCTCTTTGATTAATTAAAGCCGAGTCCCTCTATCTCACACAGACTAGAAGAGCAGGGGATAGTCATAGCCCCAATATCACTGTTGATTGCTACTGAAACTTTGACCTGCTTTATGTCCATTTTCATCCAGGTCACTACTTCCCTTGTTCCTAGGGGTATTTACTATATTAAGACTAAACTCTAAGAATAGATAATTCACCTTTAGCCATCCTACAACACAAAATTCAGAGAACAAGCAATCCACTAGCTTTGGCCTCCCCAGTAGAAGGAATTACAGGCATGTACCCTCAAAACAAGTAACTATTAAGGTTTAATCATGTCTAGCAAAGTCAACCTTGAATCAAATCTAAACAAGTATATAAGGAAGTATATAGAGATAAAGGATACAGTGACAAGATTGTATCCCAGTTTTCTGGTATTGCAGTTTTATGTTTCTAATCCAGTGATAATTAAATTTTTCTCCCTCTCATATTTATTTGCATTACATGAAATGCATGATGAAATAGTTCCTGATTATCACTAGATAAAAGAGGATATTGAATATGTTATTTTAATGTACATATTCAATTGTTAGATGTTTTTGATTTGTTGGTTGGCTTTACTCAAACATTTTTTTTTCTTTTTTAATCTTTTCTGGAAATAAAGACTCTCTGGGCTGCAAAGGCAGGAGAGAATTTGAACATGAATGTGACTGAAAAACAAAAGGCAGTAATAAAAATATTCATAATGTAACATATTTGGCTAGAACTTTACCTACACTTCCTTTAAAGTTTTTGATGGGCTAATAATAAATTAGTGTATAGGTGCTTTCAATATATGAATTTAGGCAATTAATAAAACTTAATGGAACTTTTCCCCCAAGCTCACTTACTACAATGTAAAGTCTTTTGCACTTAAATTAACCTGCCCTGGATTCAAATCACAACTCTGTAATTTATTACCTCATGATTGTCAAGTATCCTTGAATAATTCATGGAATCCCTTTGGGTCTCATTTTCTTTGTCCATAAAATGAGGTGTTCAGACTTGGTTAGTTGATTTTTGCTCTTCTTACTTAAAAAGGATTAAAATGACATTATTATGTTGAAGTCAATGTATGATTATTCTACCCTTGGCTGAACAGACCAATAAGACTTCAGAAGGCTCTAGCATAAGTTGAGCACAACAACCTATGTGAATATTTGTGATGGGGATGTCTCTAATTGTGAGTATCATATTCATTTTGAGCTATGGAAATTCCATTTTGCTTACAGAGCACAGCAATTTATTTGATGGGGGCCTGCCTTGGTGGATGGTCCAGTGCCAATAATAGTCTCTTAAATAATATTCACATAAAAATCTACAAACCTTTAATTGTAAGTAACAAAGAAGACAGTTTTATTTTGAAAAAATTAAAAAAAAGAGGGGCAGCTGGGTAGCTCAGTGGAGTGAGAGTCAGGCCTAGAGACAGGAGGTCCTAGGTTCAAACCTGGCCTCAGCCACTTCCCAGCTGTGTGACCCTGGGCAAGTCACTTGACCCCCATTGCCCACCCTTACCAATCTTCCACCTATGAGACAATACACCGAAGTATAAGGGTTTAAAAAAAAAAAAGATTTGGAGAGAAAACCATATTGATATTTTTATATTGAACCATATTGAACAAAAGCCATATTGAACTAAAAAGTGGTGATTCAAATTTAGGTTAATACAATTATAAGCTGAAAGAATTGGATCCTGTTTCTTGACCAGGCTAAAGACTCTAGTCATATGATTAATTTGTTTTGCTTAATTTATTTTATTTATTTATTTGTTTGTTTATTTTTTTGGTAGAGGGCAGCTTTATTTTTTTTCCTTTGCATCACTGGCAAACAGAAACAGATAAAAATGGTGGAAATTATTACATCGCATGGCATCACACCCCACAAACCCTTCTTGAAGTGAACAGCTTTTTGTTTCATACACTTATTAAAAAAACCTCTAGAGAGTTCCGGGTTAAGATGGTGGTAGAGTAAGAAGAATCTCTTAACCTCTCCTGACCGAAACACACAAGACTCCCCAAGGGGACATAAAAACAAGTCCAGACGAACGTAGGAACACCACAACAGGGCACATCATGGAAGGTACGTGGAATCGAGGCATTTCCATGCTATAAAGGGGTGAAACAGCTCTCACTAAATTGCGGGCTGAGCAACCACCCAACCCCCAACCCCTCCAAACACACCATCTATAGCGCCAAAGCCAGCTAAAAAGAAATAGAACAAGTTTGGGGCACCTATCCAGTCATTGGCAGCTCTGGGGCCTGTTCCTGAGAGCAGCAAGATTTAGGACCCCAAAAAGCTAAAGAACACACACGAACCCTGAACACGGGAGCAGGGTGCAGAGAGCAGACACAGGGCACAGAACATGGGCTCAGAGCTCAGGTGCGGGTGGAGGCGTGGGTGGAAGCAGACACAGCCATGAGCTAAAGCTCTGAACCCCTGAGTGGGGAACCAGTGCAGACGGGTATAGGACTGTGGAAGCAGCGCCCTGAGACTGGTAAAAAAACCTCAGGCAGAGGATCAAGCAAGCGGGTCCACCAGGGGGCTTGACCTTAGAAAAAACCAGAACTCAGACCTTAGGAGCCAAAAGACCATGGACAGACCCTGAGCTCGAGGATAAACCTGAGAAGCTGCTGGGCAAATGATGGCTACCCAGTCTCAGGAAGTTCAGAAGAGAAAGATTAACAACAAGAAAAACAAGTCTTTAACACTCGACAATTTTTACACAGAGAAAATCCAGACAACCAAGCAAACAGAGGAGGAGAAAAAAACAAGAATCTGGACCCTCCTCAAATAAGGAAAACTCCTCACAAGCTATGGAAGAGTTCAAAACTGAGATTTTGAGGAAAATGGAAGAGATCTGGCAAGAAAATAACAGTTTAAAAGGTAAAATCTTGCAATTGTAAAGTGAGGCTCAGAAACCAAGTGAAATGATAAGCAAATTGAACACCAGAAATGACCAGATTGAAAAGGAATACCAGAAGATTATGGCCGAAAAGCAGAAGATTATAGCCGAAAACCAAAAGATCATAAGCAAAAAACGAAAGATTATAGCCGAAAACCAATCCCTAAAGGCTAGAATTGAGCAATTAGAAGCTAATGATCTCTCAAGACAAGAACAAATAAAACAAAGTCAAAAGACTGAAAAAATAGAAGGAAACATGAAATATCTCAATAAGAGAGTGACAGACCAAGAAAACCGGTGTAGAAGAGCCAATTTGAGAATAATTGGTCTTCCAGAATAACCAGAAATTAATAGAAACCTGGACTCCATACTAACAACAAATTATTCAGCAAAATTGCCCTGAAGTCTTACAACAAGAGGGCAATATAGACATTGAAAGGATCCATAGAACACCCGCGACATTCAATCCAGATAAGAAAACGCCCAGAAATATAATTGCCAAGTTCAAGAGTTTCCAAGCAAAAGAAAAAATCTTACAATAAGCCAGAAAGAGACAATTCAAATATCAAGGAGCACCAATCAGGATCACACAGGATCTGGCAGCCTCCACGCTAAAAGATCGCAAGGCTTGGAATATGATATTCAGAAAGGCAAGAGAGCTGGGCCTGCAACTACAGATCAACTACCCATCAAAATTGAAAATATATTTCCAGGGGAAAGTATGGTCAATCAACAAAATTGAAGAATTCCAGGTATTTGCACAGAAAAGACCAGGGCTAAATGAAAAGTTTGATAACCAACCACAAAAATTGAGAGAAACATGAAAAGGTAAATAAAATATAGAGGGGAAAGAAAGAAAACTTATAATTTTTAAATTTGCCTTTTTAATGGCCTCAGTGAGATCTAATTATCTGTATTCTTATGGAGAGAAATGTTATGTATAATTCTCTGTAGTGAACTCTATTCACTATTATAGTAATCAGAAGAATAATTCACAGGGTAAGGGTGGAACCCTAAATAATCTAAGATGACATGGGGAATGGGAAAGAGGGGGTGAATAGTAGGGGACACCAAGAGAAACTTGAGTGAATAAGAAAAATAGGATATTCTATTACGAACAAAGAGGGCATGGGAAGGAGAGGGGACAAATACTATTATAAGAAGGAGAGGAAGAGAGCATTAAGAGGTAATAATCAAACCTTACTCTCAGTGTAATCAACCTGGAGAGGGAAGAGTAGCTATACTTTCTATTGGGACATAAAACTCTTATCTAACTCTTCTGAGAAAGTCAGAAGAGATAAACCAAGGGGAGCAGGGTAGTGGGGAGGTCAAAAAAAAGGAGGGGAGAAGAAGGGGGAGGGAATTCATAAGGCCTTTAAAAACAAAAAGAGGGGGAAAAATAAGGGAGGGGGTAGAAAGGGAAGTTAATCAAGGGAGGGGATAAGGGATAGTGGCTCAATAGCAAACCACTGGTTTAAAAGGAAATAGTATAAGAAAAAGGGGGTACGAATAGGGAAGGATACAAAAATGTCAGCAAATGCACAACTGATGATTATAACTCTGAATGTGAATGGGATGAACTCGCTCATAAAACGGAAGAAAATAGCAGAGTGGATTAGAAACCAAAACCCTACCATATGTTGTCTATAAGAAAGACATATGAGGCGGGTGGACATATACAAGTTTAAAGTTCATGGCTTGAGCAAAATCTTTTGGGCGTCAAATGAGAAAAAGAAGGCAGGAGTGGCTATTATGATTTCTGACAAAGCCAAAGTAAAAATAGATATGATTAAAAAAGACAGGGAAGGTCATTACATCCTGATTAAAGGTAGTATAAACAATGAGGAAATAACACTGCTCAATATGTATGCACCAAGTGGCACAGCATCCAAATTCATAAAGGAGAAACTGGCAGAGCTCAAGAAGGAAATAGATAGTAAAACCATACTAGTGGGAGATCTAAATATTCCTCTTTCAGATCTAGATAAATCAAACCAAAAAATAAATAAGAAAGAGGTAAGAGAGGTGAATAAAGTCCTAGAAAAATTAGATTTAATTGATATGCGGAGAAAAATAAATAGGGACAAAAAGGAATACACCTTCTTTTTAGCTGCACATGGCACATTCACAAAGATTGACCATGTTATAGGGCATAGAAACATTGCAAACAAATGCAAAAGAGCAGAAATAATAAATGTAACCTTCTCAGATCATAATGCAATAAAAATAATAATTATTAAGGGAACCTGGACAGGAAAATCAAAAACTAATTGGAAATTAAATAATATGATTCTCCAAAACCAATTTGTCAAAGAAGGAATCATAGAAACAATCAACAATTTCATTGAAGAAAATGACAATGATGAGACATCCTACCAAACTCTTAGGGACACAGCCAAGGCAGTACTCAGGGGGAAATTTATATCCTTGAGTGGATATATTAACAAATTAAGGACGGCAGAGATCAATGAATTGGGCATGCAACTCAAAAAATTAGAAAGTGAGCAAATTAAAAATCCCCAGATGAAAACTAAATTAGAAATACTAAAAACCAAGGGAGGAATTAATAAAATTGAAAGTAAAAGAACTATTGAATTAATAAATAAGACTAGAAGCTGGTACTTTGAAAAAACAGATAAAATAGACAAAGTACTGGTCAATCTAATAAAAAAAGGAAAGAAGAAAACCAAATTGGTAGTATCAAAGATGAAAAGGGAGACCTCACCTCTAATGAAGGGGAAATTAAGGCAATCATTAAAAACTATTTTGCCCAATTATATGGCAATAAATATAACAATTTAGGAGATATGGATGAATATTTACAAAAATATAAACTGCCTAGATTAACAGCAGAAGAAATAGAATACCTAAATAATCCCATATCAGAAAAAGAAATTGAACAAGTCATCAAAGAATTCCCTAAGAAAAAATCGCCAGGGCCTGATGGATTCACAAGTGAATTCTATCAGGCGTTCAAAGAGCAACTAATCCCAATACTATACAAATTATTTGATATGATAAGCAAAGAAGGAGTCCTACCAAATTCCTTTTAAGACACAAATATGGTACTGATTCCAAAGCCAGGGAGATCAAAAACAGAGAAAGAAAACTACAGACCAATCTCCCTAATGAACATAGATGCAAAAATCTTAAATACAATACTAGCAAAGAGACTCCAGCAAGTAATTAAGAAGATCATCCACCATGATCAGGTGGGATTTATACCAGGAATGCAAGGTTGGTTCAACATTAGGAAATCCATCCACATAATTGACCATATCATCAGTGTAACAAACAAAAATCACATGATTATCTCAATAGATGCTGAAAAAGCCTTTGACAAAATACAGCATCCATTCCTATTGAAAATACTGAAAAGTAAAGGAATAGAAGGACCTTTCCTAAAAATAATAAACAGCATATACCTAAAACCATCAACAAACATTATATGCAATGGGGATAAATTAGAAGCCTTCCCAATAAGATCAGGAGTAAAACAAGGATGCCCATTATTACCTCTATTATTCAACATAGTACTAGAAACACTAGCAGTTGCAATTAGAGAAGAAAAAGAAATTGAAGGTATCAAAATAGGCAAGGAGGAGACTAAGCTATCACTCTTTGCAGATGATATAATGGTCTACTTAAAAAATCTTAGAGAATCAACTAAGAAGCTTGTAGAAATAATCAACAACTTTAGCAAAGTTGCAGGATACAAAATAAATGCACATAAATCATCAGCATTTCTATACATTTCCAACACATCAGAGCAGCAAGAGGTAGAAAGAGAAACACCATTTAAAATCACCCTAGACAATATAAAATACTTAGGAATCTATCTACCAAAACAAACACAGTAATTATATGAAAACAACTACAAAACACTTTCCAAACAAATAAAACTGGACCTAACAATTGGAAAGCCATTAACATAATAAAAATGGCAATTCTACCCAAATTAATTTACCTATTTAGAGCCAAACCTATCAAGCTACCAAAAAACTTCTTTACTGAATTAGAAAAAAACCATAACAAATTTCATTTGGAATAACAAAAGATCAAGAATTTCAAGGGAAATAATGAAAAAATGTGAAGGAAGGGGGCCTAGCTGTACCAGATATTAAACTATGTTATAAAGCAGCAGTCATCAAAACAATATGGTACTTGGTAGAGATAGAAGGGAGGATCAATGGAATAGACTTGTGCTTATTGACATCAGCAAGACAGTGTATGATAAACCCAAAGAGCCCAACTTTTGGGACTTGAATCCACTATTTGACAAAAACTGCTGGGAAATTTGGAAAATAATATGGGAGAGATGAGGTCTAGATCAACATCTCACACCCTACACCAAGATAAATTCAGAATGGTTGAACGACTTGAATATAAAGAAGGAAACTATAAACAAGTTAAGTGAACGCAGAATAGCACACTTGTCAGATCTTTGGGAAAGGAAAGACTTTAAAACCAAGCAAGAGTTAGAGAAAATTACAAAATGTAAATTAAATGGTTTTGATTATATTAAACTAAAAAGCTTTTGTACAAACAAAAACAATGTATTCAAAATCAGAGGGGCAACAACAAATTGGGAAAAAATCTTTATAATGAAAAAGTCTGACAGGAGTCTAATTACGCAAATATACACGGAGTTAAAGCAACTGTATAAAAAATCAAACCATTCCCCAATTGATAAATGGGCAAGAGACATGAATAGGCAATTTTCAGGTAAAGAAATCAAAAGCATCAATAAGCACATGAGAAAGTGTTCCAAATCCCTAATAATTAGAGAAATGCAAATCAAAACAACTCTGAGGTATTACCTCACACCTAGCAGATTGGCTAAAATGAAAGAAAGGGAGAGTAATGAATGTTGGAGGGGATGTGGCAAAATTGTGACATTAATGCATTGCTAGTGCAGCTGTGAACTGATCCAGCCATCCTGGCTGGCAATTTGGAATCATGCTCAAAGGGCTATAAAAGAATGCCTGCCCTTTGATCCAGCCATACCATTGCTGGGTTTGTACCCCAAAGAGATAATAGATAAACAGACTTGTACGAAAATATTTATAGCTGCGCTTTTTGTGATGGCAACAAACTGGAAAAGGAGGGTATGTCCTTCAATTGGGGAATGGCTGAACAAACTGTGGTATATGCGGGTGATGGAATACTATTGTGCTAAAAGGAATAATAAACTGGAGGAGTTCCAGGCGAACCAGAGAGACCTCCAGGAACAGATGCAGAGCGAAAGGAGCAGAGCTAGAAGAACATTGTACACAGTGACTGATATACTATGGTAAAATTGAATGTAATGGACCTCTGTATCAACAGCAATACAATGACCCAGGACAATTCTGAGGGATTTATGGTAAAGAACGCTGCCCACATTCAGAGGAAGGACTGCAGGAGAGGAAACATATAAGAAAAACAACTGCTTGAATGCATGGGTCGGGGTGGACATGATTGAGGATGTGGACTCGAAACTACCACACCAATGCAACTACCAACAATTTGGAAATAGGTCTTGATCAAGGACACATGACAAAACTAGTGAAAATGTGCATCAGTCATGGGTGGAGGGACTGAGGGGGGTGAAGGGGAAAGTAGGAGCATGAATCATGTAACCATGTTAAAAATGAATATTAATAAATGTTTAAAAAAACCCTCCAAATAAAAATGAAATGAGCTCATTTATGTAGTTTAAAAAGCCTACTTTCCACCCTCATCCTTGTTTTCTAGGCCAAACCACATCTAAAAACAAAACTCATAGCAATTGCATATGGATTCCTGAAGGTTAAAAAAATAAGTTTTTATGTAGGTAAGACTTCTTTTTCTCAAAAAAGCAGCAGTGTTAATTTTAATACAGTGTCTTAAACACTGTTGGTCAAAGTTCTATGTCATATCAGTTGAGGACTTTTTGCCATTGGGCTTTAATTTTTTTTAGTTGTACGCAGACCAAAGACATCCTTTATCACTCCCCCATCTCACACATGATTATAGTCAGTACAATTGCTCAAGATGCTCAATATTTCAATCCCCACCCAAATAAACCAGATTTTTTTTTGGGGGGGATTACAATAATAACATACAACAGAACAACTCAATAACCAAAGAGGGCCAATATGACCTATAATTCCTTGGGGAAAATCTTCCACAAGAAGAGATGGCAATTTTCCTTGGCTCTGCTGGGGGGCTCAGCATGTTGCCACTGATAAGGCAGTAGTCTCATCTTGAAAGTTTAGGAACTATAGTGGTTGGCTTGTACACACAATGAAATTTTTTAGTGGCAGCATATCAAGTTTGTGTGCCCATTCATAAGCATCGAGGTCCTGAAGGTAGGAAAAAATTTCATTCCTCTCCATTTACCCTTAGTGAAGATCACATGATTCAATAGCTTAAAGAAAGGGGCTAGCTATCATCCAACCAAACCCAAGCCATAGCCTTGGTCCTACTACTACAACTGCTGGGAGGAATCCCTAGACAAATAAGAGAGACAGAGAGAGAGAGAGAGAGAGAGAGAGAGAGAGAGAGAGAGAGAGAGAGAGACAGAGAGAGAGAGAGAGAGAGAATGTGTGTGTGTGCAGCATTCATAGAGACTGTACATTAAATAACTAAAGGAAGGTGTGCTCATTATGTATCATAATAGGAAATCTAACTGCAACAAACCCAAAGGTCACAGAAACCAAAGATCACAGACAGCTTTCAGCCTAACAAATTTCAAATGCCTGATGTGGATTTCTTGGTTCACAGTTTCCTTAAGAAAAACCGATGGCCTTTTGACTCCAGCTAAAAGGGCAATATGTTCAAGGATCAAGGAAGACCCTAAGCAAATTCTGCATTGACTTGGGGAGGAAGGGCAAGACCAAAAGTGAAAGAGGAAGAACTTTCTTAACATTCTAGGCTCTTCTTTTTTGGTAATTTGGTAAATTTTGGTAATTAATATTAACTTGGTTTATCCCCCTTATCATCCTGAAACCCTGCAAACCTTAGTTGCTGAAAAGTAGTATTAAAGGTAATTCAACATCCTATCTTTACACTTAGCCAGATTATCATAGAATTCTCAAATGTCTTGTGGCTATAGATTGGAGGATGGAGAGGTAGGCAGGAAAGGGGAAGAGGTAAAATAAGCTTGGTGTCTGGATAACCCTTAACCTTAAAATTCAGATTCTCCCCTTCACCATGATATTTCCAAGGTTCTAATAAATCAGATCATCAAGTTGTAGGTATTATACACCAGAAAAAAAGGAATTAATATGTGATGTGATTATCCAATTTGAAAAACTTGAACTTCAAAGCAAGGAAGAAATAAAAATAAAATTAAATAAACTCAAGTGTTAGATGAATAAAATAAATCAAATTAAATCAAAGATAGGAAAAACTAGGGGATGAGAAAAAAAGTAAACTGGTAGGTCAATGCTGACATACCTGTCTCATGCTTCATTCCCCATTGGTGCAAGGTGACTCTATAACTAGATATAGTTTTCATTTAGTGTTCTTGCTATTACCTATGTGTAAGCCCCTAGCCATGCTGTGCTCTGAATCATTATCTGTCAATCCAAAAAATGAAAATCAACTCAGTTGAGACAATTACTCCAGTGTAACTGCTGTAATAACATTCAGATAACAATAATGATACCTTCCACTGAAAGAATCAATGAGGTCCAAGGTTTTGAATAAACGGGATGGTGGTTGCTTTTATTATTCTCTGCTCAAAATATTCATGTTTCATAATCCCTGAAAATACTCTACAGGGGAAAAGAGATGTATTAGAACTGTGCAAGTGCTAAACACTTATATATACTATAGTTATTTTGGTTTTAACCAGTAAGAACACCTGAATCTCTACAAATTAAGTCTTAATGACAAAGGCAAAAAATATTTATTTTATAAAGAGTAGAGTTGGACAGAAAAAGACATGTATTAAATATCTATCTTAGAAAACATATAACATTTTTGGAATTGGCCTTGTGCAGATATCAACTAAAATTGTACTAAGAAATGTCTTGCATGGTTAAAGCATATGAGAAGAAAATCTGGAGTAAATTCAGTTGACAACAGGCCAAAGCAGGCTTCAAGATACCAGCTGTTTTATAATCGACAACCTAGTTAGATAAGGTTTAGGATTTTCCTTTAATCCCTCTTTCCTTCATGACTTCCCAAACCCTTTCCTTTACCCTATCAATTATCATTAAAAAGTCATTATAAGAAAGCTATCATTGACCTGGTTGTTCTAAGAGTTCTACTCAAGTTTTCAGTTATAGATCCATCTGACATTGGTGAAGAGACCTTCACAATTATTGGTCTTCTTAGCAAGTCCATCTTAAATCACAGTGAGAGACCGAAATCAAGGATCATCATCCTTGGAGGTATTAACTAATTAAACTACTAATTGAGGAAACAATCACTTCCTCTTTAGCTAGGTGGGAATCAGTGAAATCATTCTACTGGCAATTCATATCAGCAGATTCTATAAACTTTCAGGCAGCAGCAAAGATCACTGAAGTTGCTGCTAAGTAAACCTATTTTGATATCCAGATAGGGGGTTTCATCAAACCTATCATTCAGTGCCCACCTCCATCTGTATGATTCCTGGGGCTGGACAATAATAATCATCAGAGTTTCCCTGAGGAAATTTACAAACATTGTTCCTATGGGAAAATATAGTCTGTTTATGATGACTGAATTTATGACATGGTTTCCAGAATCCATTTTATTGAAAAGCAAGTATAACCTCTACTTAAAATAATAAAAATATTTCCCTGAGAACCCCACATTTCAAAATTATGTTATATCTACTTGTAGAGTTACATAATCTAGATTCAAAGCAATCATAGACTCTGAATCCAACCCTAGAAGTTATTAATATTTTAACTAGCTATTTTGTAACAAAATTCCAAAATTCTTCTGAGGAAGAATGGAGAGGAAGAGTAAAGAAGAACAAAGAATACTTGCCATTTCATAATAATTTAGAACAAGTTTAATGCATATACTGTACTTTATGCCCTATTGTCCCTCAACCTCAACTGTTTGGGAGGAAGCCAGGAAAGTTGGGAGGGATAGAATTCTAGATATGGGAGCCAAGCATTCCATTGACTGGTCTGTCATTTTTGGTTAATGTACTTCTATTGTGAATAACACAGAATGGTCTGTAAACAAAAACCTACTTGTCAATTAGTTAAAAATAACTATTAGAGGGTAGCTGGATTGAGAGGCAGGCCTAGAGATGGGAGGTCTTAGGTTCAAATCTGGCCTCAACCACTTCCCAGCTGTGTGACCCTGGGCAAGTCACTTGATCCTCATTGCCTACCCTTACCACTCTTCTGCCTTGGAGCCAATATTGACTCCAAGATGGAAGGTAAGGGTTTTTAAAAAAATAACTATAGTTGAAATGATGGAATGGACTATGAAATTTCATAAAATCGCAAGATTTTGAATCAGATATTTCACTACCATCCAGACAAATTTATAATCTTGAGGCATTTCACATATGTAAACTTGGCTTTGTTGCAATCTAATGCAACTAGTGGATCTCTACTTATTTACTTGGTGTCATGGTTCAAATAAAGTTCTACTTCTAAGAAGAATTGAGTTTGAATTCCAATGTTATTAGTATGGGTTTGATCTCCAAATCAACTAGTATCTCTTTTTAAACTTTCTTTTTTTAATTACATGTAGAAACAATTTTTATAATTGTTTTCTGACATTTTTTGATTTAGATTCTCTCCCTCTCTACCCAAGGCAGTAAATGGTCTATAATATATTATGCCAGCTCTTTCATTACAATACAAATTTCCATATTCTCCATGCCATGAAGAAGAAACATAAAAGACATATTAAAAAAAACACAAAGGGAATAAGGTAAAAGATAGCAAGCTCTGATCTGCAATCAGATTCCAACAATTCCTTCTTTAGTTTTGGATAATATTTTTTCTCATGAATCTCTTGGGGTTATCTTGGGACCATGTTTTTATGATAATAGTTTTAGTCCCTCACAGCTGATTACTGAACAATATTTCTTCTACTACATATACTGTTCTCCTCATTCTGCTCACTTCATTTTATAGCAGTTCATATATAACTTTCCAGGGTTTTCTGAATTCATCCTGTTATCATTTCTTATGGTACAATAGTATTCCATTAAAAGTACATAACTTAACATGTTCGTCCATTCCCCAAGTGATAGATAACCCCTCCCCCAGTTTCTAGTTCTCTGCCACTACAAGGAGAGCTGCTAAAATAATTTTTTACAGGAGTAGATCCTTCCCCTCTGTCTTTTACCTCTTTTGGATAGAGACCAGTAGCAGTATTACTAGGTCAAAAGATATGCATAGTTTTATAATCCTTTAGGCATGATTCCATATTACTCTCCAGAATGGCTGTATCAGTTCACAGTTCCAGCAACAATATATATCTGTGTCCCAAATTTTACATATCCTCTGTAACATTTATCATTTTCCTTTTTGATCTTGTAAGCCAATCTGATAGATGTGAGGTAGGATATCATAATTATTTTAATTTGCATTTTCTAATCAATAGTGATTTGGTACATTTTTTCATATAATTATACATAATTTTAACTTCTTTCTCTGAGAACTTCCTTTTTCTATCCTTTGAACATTTTTCAATTGGGAAATGCTTTACATTCTTATAAATTGGACTCTCTTCGCTATATAATTGAGAAATGAGGCCTTTTTAGATAAACTTGCTTTTTTTTTAATCAATTTTTTGTTCATCTTCTAATCTTGGTTGCATTAGATTTTGTGTACAAAACAACATTTTTCCAAAATTAATTTTTTTCTTTTTCCAATTCTATGAAATAATTTTTGGGCAGTTTGATTTATATGGTACATAATAGGTTAATTAATTTAGGCAGGGTTGTCATTTTTATTATATTGGCTCATACTATCTATGGACAATTTATATATATATATTTTTTTTCCCTCAGATGTTTACATTTGACCTTGTGTAAAAATTATAATTGCATTCATATACTTGCTAGGTTCGTTTGGGTAAATATTCCTTTAGGTATTTTTTATTGTCTACAATTATTTTGAATGGAATTTTATTTTTTAATTTTTGCTATTGAACTTTGTTGATAGTAAATAGAAATGTTCATGATTTATGAAAACTTATTTTGTATCCTAAACTTTGCTAAAGTTATTAATTGTGTCTGTTAGTTTTTGTTTGGTTCTCTGTGATTCTATATGTATACTCTCATATCATCTGCAAAGAGAGTTTTGTTTCCTACTTACCTCTTCTAATGATCTCATTTTCTTTTTCTGCTCCTATATCTATCACTAGCATTTTTAATAAAATGTTAAATGGTAGTGGTGATAATGGGAATCCTTGCTTTACCCCTGATCTTATTGGGAAGGTTTATAGTGTGTTCCCATTATAGATAATGCTTGATGATTGCTTTAGGTAGAAGTCCTTTATAACTCTAGGTTCCTTTTATTTCAGTGTCTGTTTGTTTGTTTTAATAAGGAATAGGTGTTGTATTTTGTCAAAGTTTTTCAAGATCATTTGAGATAATCATATAGTGTCTGTTGGTTTTATTATTTTTAAATGTTTAGTATTGGTATTGTTTCATTGTCTATAGTAGTGATGATGAATCCTTTGGAGACTATGTGTTACACCCTGTCCCCCTAATGACCAAGTGCCACACACCCCCAGCCTTATTCCAGATAGGGGAAGCTTGAAGCCCTCCCATTGGGCTGCTGCTAGGTAGAGGGGGAGGTAAAGTGAGGCATGTCCTCAGGTGCCCATGGAGAGGAGGAGGGGAGTGGCCTGAGAGCTCTGTTCCCCTCCAGCTTTGCCCATGTGAGCTACCCACCTTACCCCATAGGAGAGGGAGGAAGTGCTCCCATTGGGCAGCTGGGTAGAGGGGCTAGTGAAGTGAAAAAATGCCCACAAGTGTGGTAGAGAGGGGAAAGGGAGAAACTAAGCCAGAGTCCCTCTGCCTTTCTATTAATGAACTCTGGCAGGTGATGGCATGGGTGCCCACAGAGCAGGCTTTGTGTGACCTCTCTACCACATGAGCCATAGATTTGCCATCACAACTATAGGGTTTGTATTTCAGAGACATATGCTGTCAAATGATCAGTTAAATACTTAGAATAGTGATGGTGAACCTTTTAGAGACTGTGTGCCATGCCTCACCCCCCAGAGTCTGAATGTCATACCCAACCCCCTCCTTAGCCACCTTACCCCAGAAAGGAAAGGGAAGAACTGCTCCCAGTAGGCTGCATAGGCAGGGAAGAAGTTGAAGTGAAAAAATGACCTCAGGCATGGTGGAGAGGGACTCTGTGTGCCCTTTCTGGTATGTGTAAGGGGTAAAAATTAGGGTTTTTTTGTTGGAAGAATATTAAAAGTTTTGGGCGCCAAGGAATTGAATAAATACCAATTCCTAATGAAGAAACCTCAAGTCAAAATGACTTTTATGGTAGTTTATTTACAAATGAGAAGAGAGAGTGAAAGTAAGAACATCAGAAAGAGCATAAGGTAAGATAATTAACCTAACACACTAAATAATTTGCTCCAGTCTTTGGCTCAACCCAGGCAGGGTTAATTAGCCCTCAGCCAGAGAAGGCTCAACCTTAGGCTGAGGGCCAAGGGCCAAGGGCCAAGGATGAATGAAGCAAAAGCTTCAGTCACAAGGCCTCTCTAGAAAGGAAAGTTCCTTCAGAGAAATCCAGGAAAGATCAATCTTTACACTCACCACGTGTAGTTCTAAAGGAAAGATTTGAAAGCAATCTCATTGAGTCCAAGTGCTAGACCTCCTTCAGGATGCCATAAGTTCACCAAAACGGGTCTATAGTGTCTTTTATCAAGATACTATATTTTTTTCTCATTTCAGCCTTTCCCTTTCACATGTATTTTGCTTTTGACCACCAATTCTCCGAATTTACGCAAATTTTTGTCCATATACCTCTTATTCTCCTTCCCCTCATACTTCCCTGAAGAGTAAAGTTGGTATCTATAGCAGGCTAAGTTGGAGTATTATTCCAACCTTGAGTTAATTCTGATGAGAGTAGAGTTCAAACATTCCCTACTACACCTCTATCTTTTCCATTTTTTGCTCTAAAGTACCTCTTTGTTGTGACGTAATTTATCCCCTTCTCTCTTTCCTTTTCTTTTATACACTATGCACTTTTCTTTCTAATTCCTTGACTTTTTTGGATATTAAACTATCCTATTCCACATCCACTCTTTATTCTTTCTATATATACTCTTTCAAATTATAATAAACTCCTTAAGTATCTTAAATCTTTAAGTATCTTGAATACTTTAAAGATATTCAATATCTCAAGACTCACAGAGTATCTTAATTATAACCTTCCTAGGTATAAATATACTCAAACTGGTTCTTACTGAAACACTTGAATTCTTAGTTTTCTGCTCACCTTTCTATGCTTCTCTGGAGTGGTAAATTCTTATCAAAGTATCTTTCCAAGTGTTTTTTTTTCCTTTTATGGTAAAAAATGTCTGGAAAACTGCTATTTCATTCAATGAAATTTTTCTCCTAGAAGACTGGAAGATTTTGCCGTGTATGTGAATCTAGTTCATAGACCTAGATGCTTTGCCTTTCAGAATATCATATCTATGCCTTGTGTTCCCTTAGTATAGAAGCTGCAAGGTCATGTGTAATCCTTACTATTGTCCCATAAAATTTGATTTGTTTCCTTCTGGATGCTTTCAGTAATTTTTCTTTGGCTTGGGAGATTTTGTTCTTGTTTTTTTTTTTTAATTTTTATATAATAGTCCTGAGATACTTAATTTCAGGGTCTCTTCCAAAAAGTGATTTGTAGATTTTTTCAGATTTTGTATCCCCTCCTTTTTGAGGATATCAGGGAAATATTTCCTGATAATTTTTTATAATATAGTGTCCAGGATTTTTTTTAATTTTTGAAACATTTATTAATATTCATTTTTAACATGGTTACATGATTCATGCTCCTACTTTCCCCTTCACCCCCCCACTCTTCCCCAACCCATGGCTGATGCACATTTCCACTGGCTTTAACTTGTGTCATTGATCAAGACCTATTTCCAAATTGTTGATAGTTGCATTGGTGTGGTAGTATCGAGTCTACATCCCCAATCATGTCCATCTCATGCCATGAGTTCAAACAGTTGTTTTTCTTATGTGTTTCTTATCCTGCAGTTCTTCCTCTGAATGTGGGTAGCATTCTTTACCATAAATCCCTCAGAACTATCCTGTGTCATTGCATTGCTGCTGGTACAGAAGTCCATTACATTCGATTTTACCATAGTATATCAGTCTCTGTGTACAATGTTCTTCTGGCTCTGCTCCTTTTCCTCTGCATCAGTTCCTGGAGGTATTTCCAGTTCACCTGGAACTCCTCTAGTTTATTATTCCTTTTAGCGCAATAGTATTCCATCACCCGCATATACCACAGTTTGTTCAGCCATTCCCCAATTGAAGGACATACCCTCCTTTTCCAGTTTGTTGCCCTCACAAAAAGCGCAGCTATAAATATTTTCGTACAAGTCTGTTTATCTATGATCTCTTTGGGGTACAAACCCAACAACGGTATGGCTGGATCAAAGGGCAGGCATTCTTTTATAGCCCTTTGAGCATAGTTCCAAATTGCAAGCCAGAATGGTTGGATCAGTTCACAACTCCACCAGCAATGCATCAATGTCCCAATTTTGCCACATCCCATCCAGCATTCATTACTCTCCCCTTCTTTCATTTTAGCCAATCTGCAATTCTCTAATTATTAGAGATTTAGAACACTTTCTCATGTGCTTATTAACACTTTTGATTTCTTTGCCTGAAAATTGCCTATTCATGTCTCTTGACCATTTATCAACTGGGGAATGGCTTGAATTTTTATATAATTGATTTAACTCCTTGTATATTTGAGTAATTAGACCCCTGCAAGAGTTTTTGTTATAAATTTTTTTTCCCAATTTGTTGTTTCCCTTCTGATTTTGAATACATTGTTTTTGTTTGTACAGAACCTTTTTAGCTTAATATAATCAAAACCATTTAATATACATTTTGTAATTTTCTCTAAATCTTGCTCGGTTTTAAAATCTTTCCTTTCCCAGAGATCTGACAGGTATACTATTTTGTGTTCACTTAACTTATTTATAGTTTCCCTCTTTATATTCAAATCATTCACCCATTCTGAATTTATCTTGGTGTAGGGTGTGAGATGTTGATCTAAACCTAATCTCTCCCATATTGTTTTCCAAATTTCCCAGCAGTTTTTGTCAAATAGTGGATTCATGTCCAAAAAGTTGGGCTCTTTGGGTTTATCATACATTGTCTTGCTGATGTCATTAAGCACAAGTCTATTCCATTGATCCTCCCTTCTATCTCTTCCAAATACCATATTGTTTTGATGACTGATGCTTTATAATATAGTTTAATATTTGGTACTGCTAGGCCCCCTTCCTTCACATTTTTTTTTCATTATTTCCCTTGATATTCTTGATCTTTTGTTATTCCAAATGAAATTTGTTATGGTTTTTTCTAATTCAGTAAAGAAGTTTTTTGGTAATTTGATAGGCATGGTGCTAAATAGGTAAATTAATTTGGTTAGAATGGTCATTTTTATTATGTTAGCTCCTCCTACCCATGAGCAATTAATGGCTTTCCAATTGTTGAGATCCAGTTTTATTTATTTGGAAAGTGTTTTGTAGTTGTTTTTGTATAATTGCTGTGTTTGTTTTGGTAGATAGATTCCCAAGTATTTTATATTGTCTAGGGTGATTTTAAATGGTGTTTCTCTTTCTACCTCTTGCTGCTCTGATGTGTTGGAAATATATAGAAATGCTGATGATTTATGTGCATTTATTTTGTATCCTGCAACTTTGCTAAAGTTGTTGATTATTTCTACGAGCTTCTTAGTTGATTCTCTAGGATTTTTTAAGTAGACCATCATATCATCTGCAAAGAGTGATAGCTTAAACTCCTCTTTGCCTATTTTGATACCTTCAATTTCTTTTCTTCTCTAATTGCTACTGCTAGTGTTTCTAGTACTATGTTGAATAGTAGAGGTGATAATGGGCATCCTTGTTTCACTCCTGATCTTATTGGGAAGACTTCTAATTTATCCCCATTGCATATAATGTTTGTTGATGGTTTTAGGTGAATACTGTTTATTATATTTAGGAAAGGTCCTTCTATTCCTATACTTTTCAGTGTTTCAAATAGGAATGGATGCTGTATTTTGTCAAAGGCTTTTTCAGTATCTATTGAGATAATCATGTGATTTTTGTTTGTTACACTGTTGATATGGTCAATTATGTGGATAGTTTTCTTATTGTTGAACGATCCTTGCATTCCTGGTATAAATCCCACCTGATCATGGTGGATGATCTTCTTAATTACTTGCTGGAGTCTCTTTGCTAGTATTCTATTTAGGATTTTTGTATCTATGTTCATTAGGGAGATTGGTCTGTAGTTTTCTTTCTCTGTTTTTGATCTACCTGGCTTTGGAATCAGTACCATATTTGTGTCTTAAAAGGAATTTGGTAGGACTCCTTCTTTGCTTATCATATCAAATAATTAGTATAGCATTGGGATTATTTGCTCTTTGAATGTCTGATAGAATTCATTTGTGAATCCATCAGGTCCTGGTGATTTTTTCTTAAGGAGTTCTTTGATGGCTTGTTCAATTTCTTTTTCTGTTATGGGATTATTTAGGTATTCTATTTCTTCTGCTGTTAATCTAGGCAATTTATATTTTTGTAAATATTAATCCATATCTCCTAAATTGTCATATTTGTTGCCATATAATTGGGGAAATAGTTTTTAATGATTGCCTTAATTTCCCCTTCATTAGAGGTGAGGTCTCTCTTTTCATCTTTGATACTATCAATTTGGTTTTCTTCTTTCCTTTTTTTTATTAGATTGACCAGTACTTTGTCTATTTTATCTGTTTTTTCAAAGTACCAGCTTCTAGTCTTATTTATTAATTCAAAAGTTCTTTTACTTTCGATTTTATTAATTTCTCCCTTAATTTTTAGTATTTCTAATTTAGTTTTCATCTGGGGATTTTTAATTTGCTCGCTTTCTAGTTTTTTGAGTTGCATGCCCAATTCATTAATCTCTGCCCTCCCTAATTTGTTAATATATGCACTCAGGGATATAAATTTCCCCCTGAGTACTGCCTTGGCTGCATCCCACATAGATTGGTAGGATGTCTCATCATCATCATTCTCTTCAATGAAATTGTTGATTGTTTCTATGATTTCTTATTTGACTAATTGGTTTTAGAGAATCATATTGTTTAATTTCCAATTGTTTTTTGATTTTCCTGTCCAGGTGCCCTTACTAATTATTATTTTTATTGCATTATGATCTGAGAAGGTTACATTTATTATTTCTGCTCTTTTGCATTTGTTTGCAATGTTTCTATGCCCTATAACATGGTCAATCTTTGTGAATGTGCCATGTGCAGCTAAAAAGAAGGTGTATTCCTTTTTGTTCCTATTTATTTTTCTCCACATATCAATTAAATCAAATTTTTCTAGGACTTCATTCATCTCTCTTACCTCTTTCTTATTTATTTTTTGGTTTGATTTATCTAGTTCTGAAAGAGGAATATTTAGATCTCCCACTATTATGGTTTTACTATCTATTTCCTTCTTGAGCTCTACCAGTTTCTCCTTTATGAATTTGGATGATATACTACTTGGTGCATACATATTGAGTAGTGTTATTTCCTCATTGTTTATACTGTCTTTAATCAGGATGTAATGACCTTCCCTGTCTTTTTTAATCATATCTATTTTTACCTTGGTTTTGTCAGAAATCATCATAGCCTCTCCTGCCTTCCTTTTCTCATTTGAGGCCCAAAAGATTTTGCTCAAGCCCTTAACCTTAAACTTGTGTATGTCTACCCTCCTCATATGTGTTTCTTGTAGACAACATATGGTAGGATTTTGGTTTCTAATCCCTTATCCTCTCTCTTGATTAGCTTACCTTTCTATCCCCTACCTTGTTATTCCCCTATTTTTATTTTTAAAGGCCTAATGAATTCCCTTCCCCTTCTTCTCCCCTCCCTTTTTTGACCTCCCCACTCCCCTGTTCCCCTTGGTTTATCCCTTCTGACTTTCTCAGTAGGGTTAGATAGAGTTTTTTATCCCAATGGATAATAAAGCTATTCTTCTCTCTCTGGGTTGATTACACTGAGAGTAATGTTTGATTATTACCTCTTAATGCTCTCTTCCTCTCCTTCTTATAATAGTATTTATCCCCTCCCCTTCCCATGCCCTCTTTGTGTATAATATAGTATGCTATTTTTCTTCTTCACTCAAGTTTCTCTTGGTGTCCCATACTATTCACTCCCCTCTTTCCCACCCCCCATTTCATCTTAGACCATTTGGTATTCCATCCTCTCCCTATGAATTATTCTTCTGATTGCTATGATAGTGAATACTATAATAGTGAATAGAGTTCACTACAGAGAATTATACATAGCATTTCTCCACATAGGAATACAGATAATTAGATCTTATTTAAGGCTTTAAAGAGTCAAATTTAAAAAAAATATGAGTTTTCTTTCTTTCCCCTCTGTTTATTATTTACCTTTGCATGCTTCTCTTGATTTTTGTGGTTGGATATCAAACTTTCCATTTAGCCCTGGTCTTTTCTGTGCAAATACTTGGAAATCTTCAATTTTGTTGAATGCCCGTACTTTCCCCTGGAAGTATATAGTCAGTTTTGATGGGTAGTTGATCTGTGGTTAAGCCCAGCTTGCTTGCCTTTCTGAATATCATATTCCAAGCCTTGGGGTCTTTTAGCATGGAGGCTGCCAGATCCTGTGTGATCTTGATTGGTACTCCTTGATATTTGAATTGTCTCTTTCTGGCTTCTTGTAAGATATTTTTTCTTTTACTTGGAAGCTCTTGAATTTGGCTATTATATTCCTGGGTGTAGTCCTTTCTGGGTCTGTTGTAGAGGGTGATCTATGGATCCTTTCAATATCTATATTGCCCTGTTGTTGTAGAAATTCAGGGCAATTTAGCTGAATAATTTCTTTAAGTATGGAGTCCAAGTTTCTATTAATTTCTGCTTTTTCTGGAAGACCAATGAATCTCAAATTGTCTCTTCTAGCCCTGTTTTCTTGATCTGTCACTTTCTCATTGAGATATTTCATGTTTCCTTCTATTTTCTTTTCAGTCTTTTGACTTTGTTTTATTTGTTCTTGTTGTCTTGAGAGATCATTACCTTCTAATTGCTGAATTCTAGCCTTTAGGGACTGGTTTTCAGTTATAACCTATTGGTTTTCCTTTTCAATCTGGTCATTTCTGGTCTTCAGTTGACGTGCCTCACTTTCCAATTGTGAAATTCTGCCTTTTAAACTGTTATTTTCTTGCCAGATCTCTTCCATCTTTTTCATCATCTCAGATTTGAACTCTTCAATAGCTTGTGACCAGTTTTCATTTTTTTGGGAAGGTTTGGATATGATTACTTGTTTGTTCTCCTCTGTTGTCAGGATTTTCTCAGTGTAAAAGTTGTCGAGTATTCCAGGGTTCTTCTTGATAATCTTTCTCTTCTGGGGTTCCTGATTTTGCCTTTCCATTGTTGTTAGCCCAGCGCCTTCTGCGTTTTATCCTCACACTCAGGGTCTGTCTAGGCTCCTGAGGTCTCAGGTCCCGTGTTCTCGGGGTCAAGCCTCCTGGTCATCTGTGGTCTGCCCCTCTGCCCAAGGCTCCTTCAACAGTCTCAGGGCGCTGCTTCCACTGCCGTGCTCCCACTGCATGCTCCCATCTGCTCAGGGTCCCTACTCGAGGTCCAAGCCTGTGCTCGAGATCCTTGTCCACGCCTAGGGCACTGCCTTCACCCACGCAGATGCTCAGGAAAGTCCATGCACGTTCTTTAGCCTCTTGGGTTCCTAAGTCTTGCTGCTCTCAGGAACAAGCCCTGGAGCTGCTAGTGACTTAATAGGTGCCCCAAACCTGCTTACACTCTTGTGCCCTGGCCTCTGAGCTGTACGTGGTGTGGGGCGTGGGGGAGGGGCTTCTTCCTCTCATGTTTTAGTGAGAGTTGTTTCACCCCTTTATAGCCTGGAAATGCCCTGATACCAAGTACCTTCAGTGCTGCTCCCTGTTGTGGGGTCCCTTTGCTCATCTGGATTCATTTTTATGTCCCCTTGAGGAGTCCTGTATGCTTTGGTTAGGAGAGTTTAAGCAGTGCTGCTCCTTACTCTGCTGCCATCTTAACCGGAAGTCCAGGATTTTTTAAAATCATTTTCATGTATTCTGATGATACTGAGATTTTTCTTCTCCTGGATCCATTTCCCTATTCAGTCATTTTTCCATTGATGTTTTTTTCAGTTTTTCCTACTATTTTTTCATTATTTTGATTTTGTCTTATTGTTTCCTGATGCCTCATGGAGACATTTGTTTTCATTTTTTCAGTTCTAATTTTAGAGAGTTATTTTCTTCCTCAAGATTTTAGACATTTTTCATTTGGTCCATTTTAATGTTTAGGGAGTCATTTTCTTTAATGTTTTGGGGTTTTTACCTCCGTTTCCATTTGACTTATTCTAGTTTGTAAGTTGTTGATTCTACCATTTATTTTATTGTTTAATTTTTTAATTTTTTTTTCAAATTCATCCAAAAGTTTTTTGGGGGATCTGACATAATTTCTCATTTTCCTTTGTATATTCATGTTTTCTTATTCTTCTGATTTGATATTTTGATCTTCCCTGTTAATAAAGTAACTTTGTAAGGTTAGTTGTTTTTTTTTGTCTCTTGCTTATATTTCTTGTTATTATTTTCCCCCTTGTTACCTTGCCAATCTTTTGAGGTTCCATCCTGTTCCTGGGATAGAGGGAATGTTGTTCCAAATTTGCTGTGTAACTTTCTCTGGTGCTTGGGGTAGTCCCAATTGTGTTTGTTTCCCCAAATCTGTACTTTGAGGGGATGGCCTGCCTGGCTTCTTATAGGAAAAAATACAGGTGGTTTCTCTAGTTGGATTCTGCTCTCCCTGTTGTTGGTTTCCTTGTTCTTGCCTATGTTACTCTTTGCCCTTTCCTTCAGTCTGCATGGAAGCAATAGGTCTGGAATTAGATTGGCATTGATCCATTCCTCATCTGCCATTTCCTTCCCTCAGACAATTTAGCAGATCTAGGACTGGTCCATGTTCTGCTAGTTACCCCTGATGCTACACTCCTTTAGGATACTCTCCCTTCTCACTTTAGTGAAGCTTTTATCTCCTCCTTTCCTTTGTTTTGAGGAACCTTATTTTCTTTTTTGAAAGCTGAGTATCCTTTACCCCTTCATCTTAGCTCACACAGCCTTGTACTTATTTCTATGTACCTTTATTTTTTTCTCTTTTAGAAATAAGTTCCTTGAGGCCAGAGATGGATTTACTTTTGACTATATATCCGCCAAACTTAGAAGTGTTTGGCATAGAGTTGTTGTTATAATTTTTCCTTCATTTTCAAGAGGAACCAAAGACATCTCAGGATTATGTATTGTCTTGGTTTTGAGTTGAACTTGTGAGGGAAAGCTGTACAAAGTTTTCAGTCTCACTCTCTCTTTCAGAGCCATCCAAGTCTATCCAGGCTGGTGAAAAAACAAAAGTCATTACTTGGTGATGACTTGGGATGTAGTAGATGATCTTGGTATATTTTATGTCTGACCAAGCTCTAAGAACTCCACAGCCCATAATTTAGCAGCCATCAAGGCTATTAAAAGGAATTGTTCTCACATCCATTTGTCCCTTAGAGATGCTTCACATGTTTGTGATAGCCCTTTAATTCACAAAGGGTTTGAGACATTTTGGTTACCCTAAACCTGATTGAACCTGTCTTCCAAAATGATTATACTGGGTATGGCTTCCACATTTACTCCAGCTTCTTGGAGCCACAGGTGAGGTCAGAGTGATAAGTAGACATTAAAGATGAATGAGGGGTCCTGAAAAGGGCTCAAGTCCTGACATTACAGATCCTAATTCTCTCTAAACACTTCATACACTAGCACAAAACAGGAATTTAATGAACAGTTGTAAATGATTGATTGACAGATCATGGTCATTTCACATAATTTTACTCATCCTCAGACTCCTGATCTAAAAAATAGGAATAATATTGTATTATTCTATGATCAGGCTTATTTCAAATAGAAGGTAGATATGAAAAAGGTTGTAAAATATTTTCTAGCTCCAAGGCATAAAAGTCTGGAAGCTGGAAGTCTGAGCAATCATCTCATACTCAGTTATGTCTCCCAACTTGTAAAAAGTTATTTAGGGATCTGTTCCCTCCTCCTAACATAAATGCCATCATCCCATTATTTGAAAAATCAAAGAAAGTTTCCAACTTCCATCATTATAGATACCATTATTGACCATGGATACAAGGAGGTATTTATAACATTTTTTCCAAGGGACCTCATATCCTTCTGTTCCCATCATATATGACTTTATTAACCTCAGTATGTTACATTTCAGTGAAAGTAAAAACTATTAGATGCAAGCTTCTTTATAGCTTACTTGAAAATAATAGGACTAGATTATAGGTTATAAGAGCTAAGTAAAATGGACAGTATGTGTGTATGTTGAGAGGGGAAATTAAACATATCTAAGGAGCAATGTGACCCATTATCTTTTTTCCCCTTGAGTGCTTTGTCAGTCTGATAAAATTCCTTATTTCAGAAAGTAAGAGTGATAGCCACTTAAGGTGATGGGATACATATAGAAAAGAAATATGGTAGACAATAATTTTTGGAGGGAAAGGAAGGACAGAGTGGTCTAGTAACTTCTTAGAATAACAAGAAGCTGCCTAAGTGCTGAGGATTTATAGAAACTTTTAAGTTACATGCTTGCTAATGTTTTTTTATAAGTGCCATTTGGTGCTTGAATTAGAAAAATGCACTAAAATTTACTAGTGATGGAAAGCTATCTTCTATTCTCTAGGGAGTGCAAAATTTAAAAGAATGGACGCATTATTAAAAAAATATTATGGCAGGATCACATTGTAGGATTTCTTCACAGAAATGAGATCAAGTTATTGATATCCCAAACCGTGACTCATCATGAGAAAACAATATTAATGTAGAAAGTGTTATGGTCATACTAGTGTTTCTGGATTACGGCCTGATGGAGAGATGGCCCATGGTCCTCAGAAGGTAAAAGGACCTAAGCTGAGTAAAGATGGGATGCCTGAATGACCACCAAGGTGTGTTAGTGGCCACCACATCTCACAAATATTTGTAGCTAGCTGAGTACCAGATCTCACCTACAGTGCCAAAGCCAAAGTGATCGAGTGAAGAGCTGTGATTTAAATCTTGCAACCTCTCTGGTTACTTGACTTGGGGTTGAGTTAAAGAAAGATGTTAAGATGAGGATAAGTATTGATAGTATATGGATAATGCTGATGACTGTGACTTAGCTGAAAGTATTCCCTTTCCCCTTTATATGCAATACTCTTAGACTGATCTTTAGGGTAATAACAGCCTTCACCTGGATAAGGTTTGAGAATTTAATTTCAATGAACTCAGGAGAAGGATTAAGTTTGAGGAAGAAGGTGTGGGGAATCTATGCTAAACTTAGGATGGTAAAATTGGATGATCAATTAATATTCAAGAGGTGTCAGTTGGCTGGAGAGGTCCCTCCCCCTCTGGCCCTAGTAGGGCCAAGTACCTTGGTCCTGACCAGGGATAGCAAGGTTCAATGTTATTCTTCTTGGTAATCAGGTAGTTGGTATATATCTCATAGCTCTATTCAAAGTTGAAGGATTGATAATCAATGAAAGAGGATACAGGTAACTTTGAACAGGTTATGGGCCTACCCACCTGCCACCCTGGGGTCCCCTTATCACAAATAAGAAAAGATTGGATTAGCTCCTGCCCTTTTATAGTGCTGGCAGCAACTGTCTTTTGCCCTTGGCTCATGGCATCTGGGTAGGATTCCAAGTTCCATAACTGTTGGTTGTCACTCATCTTGATCTCCATTTTGTTATCAGACTTTGCTATTACAAAAGGTATCAGAGTATAGTGGAAACAGATCCAGAGTTAAAAGAAACCAGGGTCCATATAGTGCCTCTTCCATTCACAAATTGGGTGAGCTGGAACTACTGCTTTAGTTTCTGAAACTCACTTCCCTCATTTGTTAAATGGGAATAATTACTCACATTGTGGTTGTGAGGAGAAAATGAAACAACATATATCAAGTGCTAAATAAATATCTAGTACTTAAATGTGTTCAAAAGAAATTGGCCTCCATCTAGAGGAGTATGAAGTGGGTAAAGCAAGTGAATTGTCTGAACTACTATATTTCCCTTTTAGAAGGTACTGAGTCAAGGATGATGGAAAAAACTCAGAGATAAGTTCTGAAAAATACTACAATGGCCATCCTATAGCCCATAATAACAATATTCTTGGATGCAAATACTATAAGTTACTCTTGGTATTTTAAAAAATTTGTTCTTCGTGGTGGTTGTTATTACTGTTCTGCACTTTCTATGCTTCTGTCAAGTAAAAGTATGGGAGCTTTCAGATCCCTTACAATTCCAAAGGCTATCTATCACTGCAGAATTTTCTCAGTGGACCAATGTCATTAGACTAAGTAATCAGTTTACCCACTGTCTCTTGAACATGTTTTTCACTTTTTTGACTCCATGCTTTTGTTCATACTATTCTACAATGTGCAAAATCATAAAATATCCATTTCCTTGTAATCCTTTCTCTTCTTTTCTCCCCTGTACCAATGTTACAATCAATTCAGCTTCCATGGTTTTTCATTTTCACAAATGCTAATTCACCACTCAAGCCAATACTTTTGCATATATTCCAACCCAGACCCAAAACTCAATCTCATCTCATCATTACCTTGATGATAGTATTGGGGAGAATATGGGCTTGTGATTTAATTTGTTAATAAATGAGCATTTATTAAGCATGTGCTATTTACAAGTCACTCAACACTGAACATATCAAAATAATAATAATAGTAATAAATATAAAGAATTCTCCATAAGGAAACTCCTTCATTGAAACTGGCTATTTTCAAGCAACTGGCAAAGTTTATATGTGACTTGGGTATTTTAAAAAGTACAGTGACTTGCCTGAGATCCCATAACCATTTGACTATCATGGGCAGGAAGTTATCACATAAGTCTTCCTAACTCTGAGTCAGGCTGTATAATATCTCTATTTTTTCTTTTCATTTCCTTATACAATGTATCTTTATGACTCCATTAATCTTCCAGGTTATTAAATAATCAGTGAGGCTTTTATTTCTGTTAATGTGGGGATGTCTAAATATGTAAAGATTTTACTATTCAGAATATGTTGTAATCCCCTTCTCAACTGATTGTATTTTCTAGTTCTAGCTTCTTAGGTTCAAAAGCTTCTGTTTACTTCAAGAGGAATAATAATGAATTGAACCTATGACCAATTTTACTCTGTAAACTGAAAGATGAGCCTTACAATGAATATTTGCAATTCTTCCAAAAAATGGCAGGAAATTTTTGAAATCTTTTCAATGTTCCCCAAAACATTGATATGAATCCTATAGTTTTTTAAATTAAATTAATTTATTTAATTAATTTAGAAAAATTTTACATGGTTACATACTTCATGTTCTTTCTCTCCTGTCCTCCCATCTCCCTCCCCTACCCAATAAGCAATTCCACTGGGTTTTACATGTGCCATTGAACAAGACCTATTTCCATATTATTGATATTGGCACTAGGATAATCTTTTAGAGTCTACATCCCAAAACATATCCCCATCCACCCATGTGATCAAGTAGTTTTTCTTTTGTGTTTCTACTTCCACAGTTCTTTCTCTGGATGTGGATAGTATTCTTTCTCATAAGTCCCTCAGAATTGTCCTGGATTATCGCATTGCTCATGGTAGAGAAGACCATTACATTCAATTGTGCCACAGTGTATTCATCTCTGTGTATAATGTTCTCTTGGTTCTGTTCCTTTCACTCTGCATCAATTCCTAGAAGTCATTATAGTTCACATAGAATTCCTCCAGTTCATTATTTCTTTTAGCACAATAGTATTCCATCATCAACAGATACCACAATTTGTTCAGCCATCCCCCAATTGAAAGGTAATCTGTCATTTTCCAATTTTTTGCCACCACAAAGAGCATGGCTATAAATAATTTTGTACAAGACTTTTTCCTTATTAACTCATTGGGGTATAAAACCAGCAGTGGTATGGCTGGATCAAAGGGCAGGCAGTCTTTTAAAGCCTTTTGGACATATTTCCAAATTGCCATCCAGATTGGTTGGATCAATTCACAACTCCACCAGCAATGTATTAGTGTCCCAGTTTTGCCACATCCCTTCCAACATTTATTACTTTCCTTTTCTATAATATTAATCAACATGTTAGGTTTGAGGTGGTACCTCAGAGTTGTTTTGATTTGCATTTCTCTAATTATGAGGTTTAGAACACTTTTCATGTGCTTATTAATAGTTTTGATTTCTTCATCTGAAAAGTGCCTATTCATTTCCCTTGATAATTTATAAATTGGGGAATGGCTTGATTTTTTGTACAATTTATGTAGCTCCTTATAAATTTGAATAATTAGACATTTGTCAGAACTTTTTGTTATAAAGATTTTTCCCCCAATTTCTTGCTTCCCTTCTAATTTTGATTGTATTGGTTTTGTTTCTACAAAACCTTTTTACTTTAATGTAATCAAAATTATTCATTTCATATTTTGTAATATTCTCTATTTCTCTCTTGGTCTTTAAATCTCTCCTTTCCCATAGATCTGACTGTTATACTATTCTTTCTTCACTTAATTTACTTATACTTTACTTTTTATATTTAAGTCATTCACCCAGTCTGAATTCATGTTGGCATAGGATATGGGATATTGATCTAAACTAATTGCTCCCATATAGTTTTCTACTTTTCAGAGCAGTTTTTGTCAATTACTGGGTTTTTGTCCCTAAAGCTGTGATCTTTGTGTTTATCACACACTATCTTACTGAGGTCATTTACTCCAAGTCTATTCCATTGATCCTGCCTTCTGTCTCTTAGCCAGTACCATATTGTTTTGATGACCAGTGTTTTATAGTACAGTTTAAGATCTGATACTACTAGTCCCCCATCTTTCACATTTTTTTCATTATTTCCCTTGATATTGTTGATATTTTGTTCTTCCAAATGAATTTTGTTATGTTTTTTCTAATTTAATAAGAAAGTTTCTTGGTAGTTTGATAGGTATGGCACTGAATAAGTAAATTAATTTGGGTAATATAGTAATTTTTATTAAGTTAACTCATCCTACCAATTAGACCTTAAGATTTTTCCATTTGTTTAGATCTAGTTTTAATTGTGTGGAAAGTGTTTTGTAGTTATGTTCATATAATTCCTGTGTTTGTTGTGGCAAATTGATCCCTAAATATCTCATTTTGTCTAGGGCAATTTTAAATGGAATTTATCTTTCTTACACTTGCTGCTGAGTTGTGTTGGGAATATATAGAAATGCTGATGATTTATGTGGATTTGTTTTGTACCCTGCAACTTTGCTAAAATTGTTGATTATTTCCACTAGATTTTTAGTTAATTCTCTAGTGTTCTTTAAGTATACCATCATGTCATCTGAAAAGAGTGATAGTTTAGTCTCCTCATTTCCTATTTTAATACCTTAAATTTATTTTTCTTTTAATTGCTACTGCTAGTGTTTCTAGCACCATGTTAAATGATAGAGGTGATAATGGGCATCTTTATTTCACACCTGATCTTACTGGGAAGGCTTCTAATTTATCCCCATTGCAGATGATTCTTGCTGATGGTTGTAAATACATACTGTATTGATTTTAGGAAAGGCTCTTCTTTTCCCATGCTTTCTAGTGTTTTCAGTAGGAATGAGTTTTGTATGTTGTCAAAGTCTTTTTCTATACTTATTGCGATAATTGTGATTTCTGCTCATTTGGTTGTTGATATGGTCAATTTGGGGGATGGATTTCATAATATTAAACCATCCTTGCATTCCTGGTATAAATCCCACCTGGTCAAAGTGAAAAATCCTCATGATCACTCACTGGAGTCTTTTTGCTAGTATTCTAATTAAGATTTTTGCATCTATGTTCATTAAGGAGATTGGTCTGTAGTTTTCTTCCTCTGTTTTGGGTCTGCCTGGCTTTGGAATCAATATCATATTTGTGTCATTAAAGGAATTTGGTGGAATCCCTTCTTTGCTTATTTTGTTAATTAGTTTGTATAATATTGGGATTAGTTGTTTTTTAAATGTTTGAAATAATTCACTTGTGAATCCATCTGGCTATGGTGATTTTATCTTAGGGAGTTCTTTGACGACTTGTTCAACTTCTACTTCTGATATAATATTATTTAAGTATTCTATTTCCACTTCTGTCAATTTAGGCAGTCTATATTTTTGTAAATATTCATCTATATCACCTAGATTGATGTATTTGTTGCCATATAATTGGACAAAATAGTTCTTAATTATCTTATTTTCCTCTTCATTAGAAGTGAGGTCACCCTTTTCATCTTTGATACTGTTAATTTGAATTCCTTCTTTTTCTTTTTTATTAGATTAACCAGTACATTATTTATTTATTTTGTTTTTTTTTTTTCAAATTACTAGCTCCTAGTCTCATTTATTAATTCAAAAGTTCTTTTATTTTCAATTTTATTAATTCTTCTTTGATTTTTAGGATTTTCAACTTAGATTTTATCTGGGGATTTTTAATTTGTTCTCTTTCTAGTTTTGTAATTTGCATGCCCAATTCATTGACCTCTTCCTTCTCTGATTTGTTGATATATGTACTCAGGGATATAAATTTTCCCCTGAGTACTGCTTTGGTTTCATCCTATAGATTTTGATATGATGTATCCTCATTATCATTTTCTTCAATGAAATTATTAATTGTTTCTATGATTTGTTCTTTAACTAACCAAATTTGGAGAATCATATTATTTAATTACCAATTAATTTTTGCTTTGCCTGTCCACGTGACCTTAGTAATTATTATGTTTATTTTATTATGATCTGAAAAGTTTGCATTCATTATTTCTTTTTTTTTTCATTTGTTTTCCATGTTTTTATGCCCTAGTACATGGTCAGTCTTTGTGAATGTGCCATGTGCTGCTGTAAAGAAGGTGCATTCCTATTTGTCTCTATTTATTTTTCTCCATATATCTATTTACTACAGTTTTTCTAAGATTTAATTCACATCTTTTACCTCTTTCTTGCTTATTTTTGGTTTGATTTATGTAAGATCTGATAGATATAAGTTCAGGTCTCCCACTAGTATAGTTTTACTATCTATTTCCTCCTTGAGCTTGAATATTTTCTTCTTTAAAAATTCAAATGCTATACCATTTGATATATACATGTTCAGTACTGATATTTCCTCATTGTCTTTACCACCTTTTATCAGGATATAATTACCTTCCCTATCTCTTTAAATCAAATCTATTTTACTTTGTTTGTCAGATATCATGTTTGTGACTCTTGCCTTCTTTTTTGTAGTTGATGCCCAATAGATGTCCACCTGCCTCATGTGTGTTTCTTGTGGACAATATATGGTAGGATTTTGGTTTCTGATTCACTTTGCTTTTTGTGTGTGTTTTATGGGTAAGTTCATCCCATTCACATTCAGAGTTATGATTTCCACCTATGTATCCCCCATCATTTTGATTTCCTCTCCTAGTCCTTTCCTTTTTTCTTTCACTATTTCCTTCTATCCCAGTTTTTTTGCTTTTAATCAATTCTCCTAATCCTCACCCTTATTTAATTTCCCTTTCTATCCTCTCCCTTCTTATTCCCTTCTTAATTTTCTTTAGGGTCCATTAAATTCCCTCCCCACTCTTTCCCTCCATTTTTGTACTCCCCACACCACTTTCCCCCTTGTTTTTTCCCTCTCAACTTCCCTGTAGGGTGAAATAGAATTCTATATCTCAACAGGTCTAGATGTTCTTCCCTCTCAGAACTAATTCCACTGAGAGTCTTACCTATTAGTACTTTCTTCCTATCCTTCTTATAATATTATTCTCCCCTTAACCTCCCATGCACTTTTTTATGTGGTATAATTTATCCTATTTTTCTTCTTCCTTCAAGTTTCTCTTGGTGCTATCTTCTATTTCCACCCACTTTTTTTACATATTATCTTAAACCACTTAGTACCCCAACCTCTACCTATGCATAATTCTTCTAACTACTATGAGAGTGAAAACAATTTTTGAAAGTTACAAATATAATTTTTCCATATAGGAATATAAATAATTTGACCATACAACAGCTCTTAAAATTTTTTCCCCTCTTTCTTGTTTACCTTTTCATGTTTCTCTTTAATTTTGTATTTGGACATCAAATTTTCCAATTAATTTTTGGTCTTTTCTTTACAAATACTTGGAAATCTTCTATTTTCTTAAATGCCCATACTTTCCCCTGGACATATATAGTCAGTTTTGATGGGCAGATGATCTTTGGTTGTAGACTCAATTTTTGCCTTTCTTAATATCATATTCTAATCCATCTGGTCCTTTCACTTGGAAGCTGTCAGATCCTGTGTAACCTGACTGGTGCTCCTTGATATCTGAATTTTCTCTTTCTGGTTATTTGTATTATCTTCTCCTTGACTTAGAAGCTCCTGACATTCCTGGAGGTTGTCTTTGGAGTGTTTAATATAGAGGGTGATCTATGGACTCTTTCAAAGTCTATTTTGTCTTCTTCTTCGAGAATATTAGGGCTATTTTCTTGAATAATTTCTTGTAATATGATATAAAAGCTTCTTTTTTTGTCTAAGTTTTCAGGTAGACTATGATTCTTAAATTGTCTCCCCTGAACCTATTTCTGAGGTCTGTCATCTTCTCTATGAGCAATTTTATGGTTCATTCTATGTTGTCATTCTATTCACTTTCCTTTATTAATTCTTGCTGTCTTATGAGAGCATTAGCTTCTACGTACCTAATTCTAGTCTTTAAAGACTGGTTTTCAGCTATGATATTTTGATTTTCCTTTTCAATTTGGTCTAACCTACTTTTTCATGGCTTCCACCAGGTCAGTTCTGGTCTCCAATTTGCTTATTATTTCATGTGATTTCTGTGCCTCTTTTTTCCAAGTGGGAGATTCTGTCTTTTAAATTGTTATTTTCCTTTTGAATTACTTGTATTTCTTTCTCCCACTTTTCTTCCCATTGTTCCTTCATCTTTCTTACTTGGTTCTTGAACTCCAATTTGATTTCCTTGAGAGCTTGTGACCAATTTCCTTTTTTTTTGGGGGGGGGGAGTTTGTATGTGTTTGCTTGTTTGTTACTCTTTGCTGTTGCCTCTCTGCTCTGCTCCTTTTTCCCATAGAAGTTATTCAATGTCAGAGGCTTTCGCTGTTGAATCTTCCTTTTTTTGTTTGTGGATTGTAGTTTTTGGGTTTTGTTGTCCGTTGCTGTGTTAGTTTTATCTTCCCTTCTCAGCTAGAAGTCTGAGTTAGGAGGGCAGAAAGCACTCAGTGTTTCAAGCTACAGCATGGTTTTTTGCCCTAAGGTTATTTTTCTAGTTTCTATGGCATCTGCTATGGGCAACAGGTCTCTGAGTCATCTCTGCTCCTGTGCTTCGTGGGTCCCAAATTTCACCACCAGGGCTTTGCACAGTCTTCAGGGGTAAGACTGTGGTGCCCTCAGCCAGCTATCAAGAATTTAAAGATTGCCCTGGTCTTCACTCTTGCTCTGGTGCAATAGGTGCTATGTTTGTGTAATCAGCTCACATTTTGATAGGTGTAACTTTACCCCATGATAGTTTGGAAATGCCCAAATCCTGCCTATTTTCAAGGCTTCAACCTACAGTAGAGCCCCTTTCATCATCTAATTTTGATTTTTGTCCTTTAAAGATGCTTTATTGTGATTGGTAGTAGGAAGAGTCGTGAAGTTCCTTCTATACTACGGCTGTCTTAGCCTGAAAGTCCCTGAAGTCTTTAGTAACAAAGAATATCAGAAATATCTATCCTACCAATTTAGTGGACGTTGAATTGGCTCATGTATTTTTTTCCAACTTAAAACTAGAAAGAATAGTTACAAAGGAGAAAAAAGAGCTGAGACATAAATTCATGAAATGCAAGATGAAAGAAAGGAACCAATAGTAAAAAATGTGGCTTTCAACAAAGCCACTTAGCTATCCTATTCAGAATGACAGGTGTGAACATAGGTTTTATATATATATATATATATATCCTTTTCTTTATGAAAGACTTCTTCCAATTTCTAATTCCCTATTCATAAACTGCTGATAGAATAGAATGGGAAAAAGCAATTAATAAATAATTTATAGATTATATGTAAAGCATCCTGGATCATATGGCAAGCATGAAATAAAATTCAAAGATAATTTTGTCAAATGTTGAACATTTTTAATCATATTTCTTTCATGAACCCTGCTGATTTGCTCGCCAACATCCTAGCACCCTCACCTCTTCCAAGTTCTTTAAAAAGAAAATGGTTTCTTTTTAAGGGGCTATGTGAAACATGTTTCTTTAATGCTAGCTTTATTGAACAGATGAGGGAAAAGTAATACTAATAAAACATGCTAGAGAAATAGCAGTATTCTGTGTCTACCTTTGACACAGATAGGAAAAAATTCTTTACAAACATCACTCAAGATAATCTTCCAAACACACCTGTGAGGTAGTCAAATTGCTGTCCATATTTCCAGGAAGATAAATTTGTAGCCCAGAAAGGTTAAGTAATTTGTACAAGGTCAAAAAGACCAAATCTGTGTCTGCATTTGCTTGGAAGGTCAGCACATGGAAAGGATCAGAGAAATGAGAATCTGGGTTATTGTTCTGTGCACTAAGATAAGAGAATGATAAGAGCTTGGAAATATAATATCTAGATTAAAATCCCTATGTACTACCCTCTTGTACTTTGTTGAATGTGTCCTAATTCATACCATTTGTCTAGCTATTAAATCTGTCCAAGTTTAATGTCTGGAAAGACCTCCAACTCTCATTCATAATAGGTTTTGTGATCCTATACCCATCTTGCTTTAGAAATGGGGCTACATTTATTATCTTATCTGTCCTTTCAAACAAACTGCTTGATACTCTAATAATTCTCCATGTGTTACCCTTAATTCCCTTCCAAGTTTCAGTTGTGGCTGTTTTATCATACTTTCCCCCTTTATTATTATAACTCTATCCTGTTTTCTTTCAAAGGTTTTAAATTTGTATGCAAACCCTCAGGGCCATATATCTTAGCCTTGATTCAGGGATACAGCTCCCATTGAGCTGAGTGAAAGAGCTGCATGAGGATTGAGGGCAAGGTATAGCCCTAAGAAAAATGGACTAGAATATCCATCTGGTTAGAGAGCACTATTAGACCCTGTGATGGAGATATTAGGAGCAACAGAAAGGTGGTATTATCTGTGAGAATTTCATCCTCAGATTTTACTAAAACAAGAGCTGAACCAAGCTGCTTATCTCTTGCTTTAAGGAATGTTAACAGCAAAATGGGAAGGATTTGAAAGAATTTTTCAACTGCAAAATTTTACTTCAGGGACTATTTCTTTGAATGGGTTCTGGCTCTTTACATCATAAATGAAATTGTCATTCCCAGATGTGTTCACTCCTCTCCTGCCAACATTCTCAAATCACCTATTCTAGCAATTTGACCCTAGCACCTTGCTGAAAAATTCTTTCACTCTAATCAATAGGAATGATATTTAAATATAGCTTTGCACAATTTTGTTCAAAGTTCTTATATGAGGTATCTTTGTGTTTATTGAGATATTTTTTCAGTTGTATCTGACTTTTTGTTACCTCATTTTGTGGTTTTTCTTGGCATAGATTCATTGTGGAGTGGCTTGCCATTTCCTTTTACAGCTTATTTACAGATGAGGAAACTGAGGCAAACAGGATTTAGTAACTTGTCCAGGGTCATATATCCCGTAAGTGTCTGAGGCCAGATTTGAGCTCATGAAGGTGAGTCTTCCTGGTTTCAAGCGCAGTGCTCTCTTAAACATACTACTTAGCTGCCCTACGTAAACAGGTAGTATTTAAAATGAGAAAAAAAAAATAACTCTGGTAAGAGAAATAGTCTCAATAACAAGTGTGTGTTATTTTAAAAACACATTTCTTAATGACTTGAAACTTCTTTTCCTCCAGAATTAAATTGAAATTTCAATATTTTGTTTATACTTATTAAGAGTAATGTCGTAATAAAAAGAATAAAAATCATCTCAGACTGGCAGCTAGATAGTGATGCAGTGGATAGAGTGCTGACTTGGAACTCAGGACGATTCAAATATGGGCTCAGATTCTAGTTGTGTGACCCTGGGCAAATAATAACTTTGTTTGCCTCAGTTTCCTAATTTATTAAATGTGATGGAGAAGGAAATGGCAAACCACCCTACTATATTTACAAAGAAATCCTCAAATGGGGACATGAAGAGTTGAATGTGACAAAAATGACTGAACAATAACAAAAACATCATGAACCACATGCTAGCAAATCTCAAATGGAACTGTAGTGGTTGAATTTACTTCTTTGTCTTAATATTCCTAGTCATTTTGTTTTAAATACCTAGGCACTAACTATCATGGAATCTGCACTACACATTTGAATCTAGACATATAAGATTAGGAATGTCTTTCTTGCTGACTATAATTTCAATGAATTATCATCTCCATTCTTATTTTTGCTTATATGCCACACCAGCTAATTGGTATTAGTTTAGAAGACATATAGAAAGTTGTTTTTGCTTTGTTTCTGCCCTCAAACATTTTTGTTTGTTTAAAGGATATTTAAGACTCAAGATTATTTTATTCTTCTCTACCCCATGTAAATATTGGTTATCATTAATCAAAAGCCTACTTTTTTGCAACTTGATCTTTAATTTAAAAATCTAAAACCCATTTTCTGACACTACCTATGAATTTCCCAGTATAACTGAGAATAAAATGACAAATAATTTATTTTTATATTTTATTAGATTTAAAGCTTCTCAGGGGGAAGTTACTCTGCATTATATCTTTGTTTCAAAAATATTGATCATTTAATAAGAACTTATGAATCAATTGTTTTCTATGCAGAATTGTGCTAGTGGGGTTACATTGTATTAGGGAAGTTATGGGTTGTATGCAATTATATACAAAATAAATACAAATCTGTTGAGGGAATGGAGTGAGACTATGCTAATGATTCTCTGAATTTACTTCTCCCACCATCACCTCTTTGCTGACCTCAAGATTCACATCTCCAACTGCCTTTCTCTACCTGGATATTCTGTAGACATCTGAAACACAATATATCTAAAATTGTATTCTATATCTTTCCTCCCTAAACCCTTCCCTCTTCCTAAATTCCCTCTTATTGTCCAAGGTACCACCATCCTTCCATTCCCTTCATCTTGCAATCTAGGTATTATCCTCATCTTTTTACTTCCTCATACCTTCCATATCCAATTTACAGTCAAGTTCTGTTTATTCTACCTTTGTAATATCTCTAGGATATGCAATTTTCAGATGCAGAAATCAAAACTATCAATAATCACATGAAAAAGTGTTTTAAATTCCTCCTGATTAGAGAAATGCAAACCAAAACAATGCTAAAATACTACCTCCCACCTAGCAGACTGGCCACTATGACAGTAAAAGATGTAGTGCAAAAGGGTGCATATTAACCCTGCAAAGCCTTACTGCGTAGTTTCTGACAGTTGAAAAGGGTTTAGAATCCTGAGGTTAGACAGTTGACCCTGGGAACTCAATGAGAGTAGAAGGGCAACTGAGCTCTATCTTTGGATTGAAAACTTGGCCTATATTCTGCAGCTTTTCTCTTAAAATTTGTTAGCTTAACTATTTCTTTTGAATCTCCCTAACCTCCCTTATTCTCAGTCATCATTTTCCCTTCTTAAATTTCTTGAGGTTTTTGAAAGTAGGGTGGATCTGGGTGTTAGCTTTCAAACTTGGTAGTTTTAGTTTCCCCATAGTCAAATAGGGCTTACCCTTGTTACAAATTATCTCTTGAATGATTGTATCCAACTTTCCTAACCCTATAGGCTATATAAAAAAAAAAAAAACAAAAAAACAAAAAAACAAAAAAACCTCTCAGGGCTGAGTTAGGCAGGTCCTTTCTCAGTCTCACATTTCTATCTCCCTCCCCCACCTGAAGCTTTCTCTGGGAGGCTGTTAGAGTTACCTTGTATCCCTCCATCCCTTCCAATCAACCCTAAAACTCAATAAACCCCCGTTTATCACTTAATCAAACCTTTGGCTAATTCATTAGTTGATTGATAAGAGAGGGAGAAGGGGAGAAAGGAATAATATTGTCTCTGGGTCCTAAAGGGAATTGTAGGTGTCCATTTTGGAGGAAGTGTAATCTCAATACTTCCTCTGAACTTTTCGTTTCTGAACCTGAGAACTGACTAGAAACCCCTCTAGTCAGTTTCAAGCCATTCTTGGCTGACCCTAACCTTTGTCTGTAGAAGTGCCCTTCCTACTTGAAGGGCTCAGTCTGTTTCCCTTTAGTGTCTCTGTCTCAAAGCCTGTCTCCCAGGCTGTAGCTGCTTGCCCAAAATATCTCATCCTCTCCCTTGCAACTCTTTATACCTCCGTGTTTATATTCCCTAAACTCAGTCATTCCCTTACTTCTCCTACCATCTCAATTTACCTTTACCATTGTACCTTCCTTATTCACTTTACTGCCTTAGGGATCCACAAACCCCTATCCACCATATCTTATCTCTATTCACACTACCTTTAGTCCCTTACCTGCCTTATCCCCTATTACTACCTTACCTCTGCCTCAATTTCCCTATTACCTCTAGCCTATTCCCTTATTACAACCACTTTATTACCCCACTAGCTAAATCCCCATATAACAAGGAAAACAATAAATGTTGGAGGGAATGTGGCAAAATTGGGATATTAATGCATTGCTGGTAGAGTTGTGAACTAATCCAACCATTCTGGAAGGTAATTTGGAATTATACCCAAAGGGCTTTAAAAGTATGCATGCCCTTCGATCCAGTCATACCACTGCTGGGTTTGTACTCCAAGGAGATAATAATGAAAAATATTTGCATAAAAATATTCATAGCCACACTGTGGTGGCAAAAAAAAATGGCAAATGAGAGGGATATCCCTTGATTGAGGAATGGCTGAACAAATTGTGTTATGTAATGGTGATGGAATACTATTGTGCTGTAAGTGATGATGAACTGCTTGATTTCATACAAACTGGAAAGACCTCCATGAACTGATGCAGAGTAAAATGAGCAGAATTAGGAGGACATGGTACACTAAAAGTGAAACATTGTGTACTATTCAAATGTAATTGATTTTTCTACTAATAGCAATGCAATGTTCTAAGACAATCCTGAGGGATTTATGAGAAATAATGCTGTTCACATTGAGAGAAAGAACGATGGGAGTAAAAACACAGAAGAAAAGTATGTTTATATAGGTAAAGCATTTTGGGTTTGGTTTTTTAAAAGATTACTCTATTACAAAAGTGAATAATATGGAAATAGGTATTGAGTGATAATACATGTATAATCCATGGAAATTGCTTGTTGGCTCTGGGAAGGAGAGGAAAAGGGGAAGGGAAAAAACATGAATCATGAAACCATGGAAAAATACTTAAAAATAAATTAATTAATTTTTAAAATATCTCTAGTATATGCCACCTTCTATCCTTTCATATTGCCACCACCCAAGGGCAGGCCATCAGCATCTCATGCCTGGTATCCTAATATACTCTTTAGGCTCCTTGCCTCAGGTCCTATCCCATTATTTATCCAACTGTCTTTCTAAAATATTTTCCTATAGGTCTGACTATATTAATCTCCTACTCAATAAAATCAAGTGGCTTCTTACTTACAGGAGAAAATATGAAATATTTTGTTTGCCTTTAAAAGACCTCCTAACCTGATTCCTTCCTATCTTATTTTCTTACGCTTTACCATCCTCTACATTTTATGTAATGTGGTGGGAGCAGTTTCCTTACTGTTTCTTTAACACATGACTGAATATTCTTACTTCTCTCTGACTTTTCATTGGCTAATACTCACATCTTGAGTTCTCTACTGCATCATCTCCACTTACTGGCTTGTCACAAATTTCATCTAAAGTCCTTGTTTCTGCAAGAAGATTTAATAATTTCTTTCTATGATTATCTGCAAAATCCTTCCTCTTTTTTGCTTGTTTGTACATAGTCATGTATATATTATCTCCCCTATTTGAAAGTAATGGCCTTGAGGGAAAGGACTGGGTTTTTTTTCTTTCTTTTTCTTTTTCTTTTTTTTTTTTGTATCCTAGCCTCAGAATTAAATACAAAGCTTGGCACAAAGTAGGCACTTAATAAAAGCTAGATGAGTGACTGACCTTCACTTTCACTTGTATATAGTTCTCTAACACTTAGCATAATACCTGCTGTGTAATAATCAGTGTTAGATTTGGCAAAAATTTTGCTGTTCACTAAAGGTACACTTTTAACCAGTAGGTTAAAAATATAATTTATTTGTGAATTTAAAAATGTGTCATGGGTAGCTATGTGACTTAGTGGGTAGAGTGCCAGATCCAGAGTTGAGAAGTCCTATGTTCAAATGTGGCTTCAGACACTTCCTAATTATGTAACCTTAGGTAAGTCACTTCACACCAATTGCTTAGCCCTTGCCACTCTTATACCTTGGATTTAATACTTAGTGTTTAAAAATGTATCAAAGGCCTGTAAATTCTTACAAATAGTATAAAATAACTAATGTGCAAAATGCTGATGTTTCATATTAAAAAATTAAGTCAAAAGTTGTTAGGCTCATTATATGTCAATAATTTTAATTATTGAAATTTACAAAGAAATTTTCACACCAATGTAGCTTTGACACTGTATGGCCATTGAGTAAATTCTTTAACTTTACCAAGATTCTGTGTCTTACTATTAAAACAAAGCAGCTGAATTTTGTGATCTCTGAATTCCATTTCAACTTTTATATTCCATGTACTTGGCACAAATCCCACTTTCAGAAACAACTCCTTCCTGGTATACCTCACTGCTAGTCTCTCTAAGATTATATCCCATTCATAAAATATACATCTGTATGTATGTACATATAGATGTATGTATATACATCTTTTTTTATAATGTTGCCTCTCCCATCAGAATTTGACCTCCTTGAAATTAGGGGTTGTCTCTTCGTCTTTTTTTTTAATCTTCAGCACTTATCACAGTGCCCCGCACAAAGTAAATTTGTAATGAATAATTGTTGACTGATTGACTGACTGAAATGCATGGTTTTATTCTTAATCTCTCCTCCAGCACATTGATATAGAATAATTCATGGTGTCTAGCATCAGAAAAATACAGAGCACTGGGATATTGAAGAAAATTTTTCAAAGCAGTTGTTTTTGAGGATGAAATAAGGGATGTAGAGGTGCCTATGGGAGTAGATTTTTGGAGTTGGGAAATTTCCAATTTTAATTTATCAGGCTATGAATACCAGCAAAAGACACAAGTGCATTAGATAAATTCAATTATAAACTTAAATTCTGATAATCATTTACTGCTTCCTCTGACCAAAAGAGTTTAAAAATATTGACCAACCATAGAAGTCATAGATCTCGAATCAGGAAATCCTGAATTCAAATCCAGCCTTAGGTACTTTCTTGTCATGTGACTTTTGGCAAGTCATTTAACTGCTATTTGAATTAGTTTCCTCAAATGTAAAATGGGCATAATAACATTTCTCAATTTTGTTTTGAGAGTCAAATTAATAATAATTATAAAATTCTTAGCAAAGTGCAAACACATAATTAGTGCTATATAAATGATGGCTATTATTACTATATAGTAATTTCATTTATACTTCCCAGAAGTCCTGATGATCAAGCATAAGGAAGCAGTTGTGAAATGAGTGTCTACATAGTCACTAGCCTAAAATTAATGAAGTAAGACTTATTTTAGCATGGGTCTATGGGATTCTTCACATTCAGTTATTCATGAAAGATATATTGATATGCAGACTAAAATATTGGAATATAAGTGTAAATGATACAGATTTTTTTCCTGAGGAAATATTTTGGACAAATCTAGATTCTAAAAGCTGTCCAAAACCTTCAGTGACTGTGAAGAGCAGGTATAGGTGCTAATACTCATGGCTCAGGTGTCCAACATCTCAAGAAAGAACTATTAGGTCCCACATTGGTCTTGTCTTTGTATATCTAGGTCATAATTATAAGTAGCAACCTTTGGAAATAAAGTAATACTAATAACTCACTTATTCAAAAGTCTTATTGAACAAGTTTAGTATCTGGTACATAGCTGAAAAACAGGTAAGCAAAACAGACATCATAATGCATTCCTTATCATGAGTCATTTAGACTGTTGCTCATACGCTGTTTACTTTAATTTTATATAAAATTATAAAGGATGTTTTCTTAGACCAAAGTAGATTTAAAGCAATAGAAAATCATAGAGAGGGGAGGACATTTGCTTGATGAAGGCACACTGACAGAAGCAAGAATCAATCACTGATAACCTGCCAAAATGAGAGAGAACAGAAAAGGAATTAGACACAAGAACACAAAATAAACCCAGAAGATTTGTTCTATTTTAGTGTACGGACAAAACAACCTTTCATATCACAATATCTCCTGAGGACATCATTAGTTTAAAGAAGAGTAAATATAGAATATATGGAAAATGCAGAGTCATCAAGAAAAGGATATATTTTATTTGGTATTCTTTGCTCAAGAAGGAAATATATAAATAGATATTATATGTATTTTTTGTGCATATGTGTGTATAGGGCTAGTTGGAGAGGGAGCTCCATGTTGTAATGAGTAAAGTAGGTCTACAGGGGCCTTGAGCTGTTAACAGGCTAGTAGGAGGATAGTGTTGGTTATTAGGATAGAGTGGGAAAACTCAGTTGTGCTTGAAACTTGTTTATGAAAGTACAAGGATCCAAACCCTAAGATCTGAGTGCCCAGTGAAACCTCACTGCTACTCACCAGGCTCCTTTAAGATGTCAGGCAGCCAGCCCCTCCCTGCTGAGGTAACAGCCTCTTATTGGTTAATGGCAGGCTGGCAGGAAGTGAATGTAGAGCTTCCTGCCCCTCAGCAATGGAGCTTGTTCCAGGCCTAACAGCTTAGAATCCCTGCCTGTTGCCTGTCCTCCTAGTCTTTGATGGTAAGGAAATAACCACAGGATTCACTGTTTAAGGCTATGGGGTTTATTGGTAACTGGGGAAGGAACAAGGCAATGGTAAGAAGGCTTGGTAATACTAAAATCTGTTGTTAAGAGGTAATCTGGCTAAAGATGGTTGAGGTCCTTGGAAGGTCTAGGCTGACAGAGGACAGGCAGCCCTCAGCCAGAGTGAAGCGGTCTCTGGTTAGGAAATTGAGTTGATCTAATGACTGACTTTGTAAATGATGATAATTAATATTATTAAGGAGCTCTAGAAGATTTGGTCCTATATCCTAGTTACCCACGTTCTCACTCCCATTACCCTCTTCTAATCCCACCACCCTTTTCTCCCACATCCTGGGCCCAGGGGAAAGGGTAGATGAGTGGTCAGGATGAAGTCAGGTCAGGGAAGAATCCAGCTCTGGGTTTCCAGGGCTTTTTATACTCTCAGCTCAACTGCCAGTTGGTGTCTGCCCAGTGGCTCATGCCCTCCTCAACATTCCATCAAGGGCAACTGACAGTTTTGCCCTAAGCCAACATGGCAAAGCTAAAATCCTATATCACAGTGAAAAAAGCACTGGGCATGGAATGAAGAAGACTGGAGTTCAGGTTTGGCCTCAGGTATTTACTAGCCCAGAGGAAATCATTTAACTTCCTTTGTCTTAATCCATTGGAGAAAGAAATGGAAAACTATAGAGTATCTTTGTCAAGAAAACTCCATCTATAGTAGAACCCACAGAATCAGAAAGGCTTAAACATGACTGAACAACTGAACAATAAAACAGTATGTATGTATATATATATACATATATATATATATACACATTTGTGTGTATATATATACACACATTTATACATAAAACACATTTTTATGTGTGTATGTGTGTGTGGAGGTAGAGGTGGGAGAGGGGACTAGCATTAGGATTAAAATTTTCTAGTGATTATATCTTAATTCATAATTATTTATTAAATAATAAAAAATTGGCCAGAGATAGAGAGAGATCCAGCCATGTGTGGCCAGCTATTCCCTTAATGGCCTCTTCCAAGAGGAAGGCCAAGAGCCAAGAGCTTGGTGCTGGCCCTATGCAAACCTTCTTATTCTGGATTCCCAACCAGAAAGCCCCCACTTTCTCCTGCTTTTCCAATTTATGATTTTAGAGATATCCCTTTCCAAAGACTCTCCAACTGGAAATCTCCAAACTCATTCTGGGTGGAAGACAGATCTTCTAGATGCCAAGAATCATGTTACTTAATTTAGAATCTCTGCTGTCTCAAATCTGTTTTTCTCTGCTCACTGTCATTCCTCTACCCCACTGTCTTAAGAGGCTAGTTTACAGATAAACAACAAACTATCTGCATTCTTATCCAACCAAAGAAAAGAGTAAGCAGTGATAACTTTAATCTTAATAATATTAAATAGTTCCCCCTTTAAAGGTTGTCTTAAGGTACCAAAGAAAAGGGTACAAATTAGTGTTAAATTTCCAGTGTAATGTGATGCTGATGAGCAGAGCTATTGGTCAGCTTTATTTCATCTCTGTATTGTCCAAGTGATTTTCTCAAGTTCCATATTTTTGGCAAACCTTATAATAAATGGTCTGAGTTTATTTACTGGTGGTAGTCAGTAACATCTGAAAAAACATGTTAGAATATATGAGAAACTTCTACAAGCAGTCACTGGAACTATTCAATGGCTCTAGTGCTCTAAAATCCATGATGTACCTACCAGGACTGGGAGTGTCCATTTCAGGATTATTGTTTTGAAATCTTATGACTCCTCCATCTTTTCTCTAACCACTCCTCTAGGTTTTTATTTTTGTTTTTTCTCTTTTCTCTTTAGAAGAATGGTTTAGAAGAAACCTTTCAAATGGTTTAGAAGAAACCTTTCAAAAGGTTTGGGGGACATAATGAGAAGAAACATAGATAAGTTCCTGCCTCAATAGCAGCTGAGATAATTGGGTAACTAAAGCTACCACGTATTTATTGCCTAGAAGGACCGCAGTATAAGTATTTCCTCTATACTATAAAGTTGTAAACATGAATCAGTAATGCCTGTTTATACTCTTTGTCCCCAGCCAGAAAAAAATGTTCCCAAAATGAAGTTTTAAAACCCTGTCTCTCTCTTCCTTGGCACTCCCCTATTATCCTTCCATTAGCATTTAAGCAATGATTCATATAAATTAACAATGTATTGATTATTATTGTCTCTCACGCTAGTCACCTTTATATGTAAATAAAAGTAGAGGTAACTTAAAAGAATTAAAAATATTTTTGAGAAACTGATAAGCAGTTTTGAAATAGATCAGCCATCTTCTCTCTCTCTGAAAAGAGAAGGAAAAGAGAGGAGGAGTGAAGTGAAGCATCACTGGTTCTGGCCTCTGGGATTCTGACAGATTTGAGAAGTAGAGTGCCTGATTTGTGACTTCATCACAGTGCCTTGTCTCAAGGAGTTCTGGGCTGACAAATATGATTGCCAAGTCCACACTCTACCTCCCAGAAATATCTTGTTCCTCAGCTTACATTTCTCACAATCCTTTAGGGTACGAGGGATTAGCATTAACTCATATACAAATTAGTATATTATATTTGTGCATTTTTATTACATCTAATACCTATTTCAAAAGCATCTCTTACAAAAGCTCTAGATAATGTCACAGTATTTTTAAGAATCAAATTGCAGGTTTTAAATTTAGAAATTGAGGCTGGAAAGGTTTTTATGTTTTTTTCCAAAAACTAAGAAAAGTTAATGGAAATGATTTTAGAGATTCTGGAGACATGGAACCAGTATGGCAAAATATCAATAAGTTATATAGTGAGCTTCCCCACTTAAAAAATATTTCCAAAGAGAACCAGAAAATCAACCATATATGCCAACAAATTTGATATTCTAAGTGAAATACATGAGTATTTAAAGAAAATGAACCAGGCTGAATCCTGACAGGAAAATCCAAGAGAAAAATCATTTATTTTTTCCAGCTCAAGTAAGCAGAGGAAAATGAACCTAAAAATCTAGAGACAATGAGGACAAATTCAGGCCAGAAATTATGCTTGATATATATTAAAGTTTTAGGGGGCAAAGATAGGCACCAGGGCAAGAAAATATGTTCAGATCCACTCTGAAACAGTGATAGGAACAGGTGCACATTGACAGCTTTGTAACTTATTGCTCATTTCTGAGTTTGTACAGGGAATTTCATCCCTTCCCCATTCTGGATTGCTGACCCGGTTCATCCCATTTTGTGTGCAGGCCCTACGTCCTGCACAGGGAGAGATGCCAGAGTTGGAGGATAACAGGGGTGGGTGGAGACTCATCCCTCTATTTCCCTGAACATGTCACAAGAGGGCAGAGGGAGAATGGTGGGGGAGGATCAACATGTGATCAGTTTTAGGTTAGAAAATAGGCTTTACTGGAAAATGAGGGTATGCCCGTCAATTGGAGAATGGCCAAACAAATTGTGGTATATGTTGGTGATGGAATACTATTGTGCTCAAATGAATAAATAACTGGAGGAATTCCATGTTAACTGGAAAGACCTCCAGGAATTGATGCACAATGAAAGGAGCAGAGCCAGAAGAATATTATACACAGAGACTGATACACTGTGGTAAAATAGAATGTAATGGACTTCTCTACTAGCAGCAATGCAATGACCCAGGACAATCTGAAAAGATTTATGGAAAACAACGCTACCTACATTCAGAGGAAGAACTACAGGAGTAAAAACACAGAAGAAAAACAACTGCTTGAATACATGGGTTGATGTGGACATGATTTGGGAAGTAAACTCTAAACAACCACCCTAGTACAATTATCAAAAATATGGTAATAGGTCTTGATCAATGACATGAAGAAACCAGTGGAAATGAGCTTTGGCTGGGGCAGAGGGGAGAGTAAGAACGTGAATCATGTAACCATGGAAAATTTTTTTCTAAAAAAAAATTAAATTAAAAAAAAGAGAAAAAAATAGGTTTTAAACTTCTATCTATTTTGCTTTCTTTATTTCCAATGATTATTAATAAACTCTGTGGAAAATAAGAATCTTGAGTTATTTATTTAAATCTAACATTATGGCAACTACCTTAGGAAGAGAATTCTAATATATATATATATATATATATATATATATATATATATAGTAAGGATGGGGGATGAGACAAAAAGACACAGAAGAAAGCTGTTGGTGACAGTTACTGACAGTTGGGACCAGAAAGGAGGCTGGGGAATTTCTCTGGAGGAGGAAGGAGGAAGGAGGCTTCTGGTGGATGACTTGGAGAGAGGAGGAGGACATCTCAGCTTGGATCCAGTCCTGAGGACTTCCCGAGGATCTTTCTTTGGACATTGAAACCCTGATTACCTGGTCAAAGGCATCCCATTGCTTCTCACCCAGCAAGACTTCAATAATCGAGTTAGTTAAGTGTTTGGACTCCATTTTGGAAGCGATCTCTTAGGTTCCTTCTCCCCTTACTCAAAATTGCTGAGAGACCCTTTCCAGTTTGTCTTGCAATTATAGAAAGGGATAGAAATAGGAAATAGAAATAGAAACTGAAGGAGAAGAGGTGAGATGCTTAGGGGTGGGAATCCCAAAGGTTCCCACCTGAGTCACGACCCCATAGAAATAGAGAAGAGGGCACCCAAAAATCCCTCTGCCCTTCACCCCTTTCCACCATCTCTGAACTGTGATTAATAAAACCATTCATTAGTCAGATAGGATTCGAGTGCCTGAGAGACAATGAGGGGGAGGGGAATCACAGCTTGGTCTGGCTGCCTCCATCTTGGAGATACTACAGCAAAGCGCACTGCTTTAGAGGGACCTGAATTAATTTTGACTTTGGGAACTAGTAACAACTCAAATTTATCCCTTTCTTTTAATGAGCAGGAAGTGGAACAATGGAAACAAAAGTTTAAAGCAAAACAAATCAATGGGATGTGGGTGTCATCTGAAGAAAAATCCCTGCTGCCTAGAAGTTTTTTTTTTTTTCACCAGATATGCTTATCTGTTCATAAGAATGGTAACTTTGGTACTCAGGGTATTGTAGACTCTGTCAAAAAGGTATGGATAGGTCCTGGTATAACTACCATAGCTTCTAAAGTATGTGCAGCTATCCATTTGCCAGACATACAATCAACATAATTTTCAAGAAAAGGCTCTTGGTGGGTGTCCTTTGGCTTACACACCTTTTGAGCATTTACAAATTGACTTTATTACCATGCCTAAGGCTGGACATTATAAAATTTACCTGGTCATAGTGGATCAGTTGACCAGATGGCTGGAAGCTGGAAGCCAGCAGCTTTTGTTGCTTAGGTGCTCTCAAGGGAGATTGTCTCACTTTGGACTGCCAGCACAAATTGATTCAGACAGAGGAACCCATTTTACTGATTCTGTCTATCCATTTGTCTTTATTTCAAGTTATTATTAATAAACTCTGTGGAAAATAAGAACCTGGGGTTATTAATTTAAATCTAACATGAGTCTGTCATGGAAATTTTTATCCCACCACTGATATAGACAATTTAGATAAACAAAGTCAAAAAGCCAAATTTCTCTAAGTTAAGGTAGAATTTAGAGTATATTGGAAGAGGGCCAAGTCTCCCAGATAAACCCAGAATCTCACACATGTTAGAGTTTGACCCCAGTGAGAGACAAAGCCAGACAGCAGAGACCTGGTTTAAACACAGAGTGAATATTTCCAAACAAGGTTGATGACTTATACAGCATTATGTAGAATTTTTTTTGAAACCATTACCCAACTACACAGCTGATTGATTATTTCATTTAGGAAATCCCATATTTGTCTTAAGGTCAGATCACAAGACAACACTCCTGTTAAGAAATACTAATGACCATTATCTCAGGGCTCATCTGGTCTGTTGGGCAGATTGTAATTTCCAAATAGGAAAGGGTGAGCATTCTTGCACCATATCAGGACATGATGCAGCATTCTGGGACCTGAAACTGATATGGTCAGCATCTCATGATAGAAGGGAGATATGACTCAGGGAGGGATTGAATGTCCCCTTATAAGCAGCTTTATGCTTTAGTTAGAGATCCTTATAGACTCATGAATTCTACTAATTGTAATTAAGATTATAATGGAATTATACTAATCACTTTAAAATCACAATATTGATTAGGTTTAAACTTATCACTATTACTAAAATCAAATCAAATATAAGGGGGTAGGGCTCTTTCTTCCAGACAATTCATAGAACCTGGGTGGACTAAGGAGGGTCTTGTGGTTGGTGGTGCTTTGTTGTGCTATGTGCCCAGAGAGGTTCAGGTTTAGAAGCAGGCACAAAGTGGTGATAGAGATCCAAAGAATAGAGCAGGGTCATATTTCTAGGTTCTAATGTAGACTGGAGCCTGAAGAAGAATAACCAGGCCAAGAATAACAGAGTAGATGAGCTTGATGTTTTATAACTATGAGCCAGTAAAGATTCCCAGCTGCCTGATAGAGACTGAGTACAGCAGCATTCTGCTTTTGCTCAGTCTCAGACAGAGTTAGACAACTCATTTAGCTCATATTAGGGGGCAACAATCAGAATTTTCCCTGATTCAGAACATTTTGGAAACACTGAAAGCTTGTAGGTCCCCATCCTGAGCTGTATCTGAAATCCTGGGAATTACACAACATTCAATATACCAAAGAAGCAACAGCAAGACTAACCTGGACTTTCGCTACACAAAAGTGTAAAACTCTGCTATAATATCAATCTGAAGTTAGAAAGAAAGCTGGAGGAATTAGTAAACAAAAGAACCCAACCATAAAAAATATAATGTTGATAGGAAATGCTTAAGGCACAAAATCAGGAGAAGAAAATGACTCCAACAATATCTAGTAGTAAAGTCTCACAGCAAATTATAGCCTAGGCATATATTCAACTAAAATTTTTAGAAAAGATAAAGTGAAGGAAAAAAGAGTTTTGAAAAGCTTTTAGTTTAATCCAAAAAATGAGAGAGCTAGAGGAAAATGGAAAAATAAATAGAGGATAGGGAGGAAAGAATTGGAAAGGAAATCAATAGCTTGGATCAAAAGAATTAAAACTTTGCTCAAACAACAAAATCTCTGAGATTAGAACGAATAAAAAAGAAAGCAATGATATGGAAACATTTAAGTAACTTAAAAAATAGTAAATGTAAAGTATCTCATAGTGAAAAATTTCTCTTGGGAAAAGATTGTGAGGGGAAAGAAAATATAATCTTTGGACTGCCTAAATATTTAGACCAAAAAAGAGTCTAGCAACAATATTTCAAAAATTCTTAAAAGAAAAATTTCCCCATTTCTTAGAATCAGATGGCTAGTTTGTCAGAGAAAGAATCCATCAGTCATTTACTAAAAAAAATCTCCAAAAGAAAACTTCTTGGAACGTGATAGTCTAAATCCATATCTCCCAAGTGAAAGAAAAATATGTTGCAAGTAGGCAAAAATAAAGTACCAAAAGAAAATGAGGATCATACATGTTTTAGGCACCTCCTCAAAAAAGAAGCAGAAGGCTTGGAAAATGAAATTCCAGAAGATAAAGGATGTAGGCTTTTCCTATAGAATCCAGAAAAATTAAGCACAATCACATAGATACATAAAATGTAACTTTTTTAAACCCTTGTCTTTTGTCTTAGAACAAATCCTGTGTATTGGTTTCAAAGTGAAAGAGTAGTAAGGGCTAGGCCAGTGATAGGGAACCTTTTTGAGATGGAGTGCTGGGCCCTGCCTCCACTCCACCCCCCCTAGACCATGTGCTGTGCTCCTCCTTATCCCACACAGGAGAGGGAGAAAGTGCTCCCATTGGGCTACTAGACAGAGGGATGTGTGAAGTAAGGAATGTCCTCAGTGAGTGTAGAAAGGGAGAGGGAAGTGGCCTGAGCTCTCTGCTCCCCTCTAGTTCTGCCACCTGTGAGCGACCTACCTTAGTCCCTCTGTGTCCCTATTGGGCTGCTGGGCAGAGGGGTGGATGATGTGAAAACATATCATCTGGCATGGTGGAGAAAGGGGAGGGAGCAGCTCTGCCCAAGTCTCTCTGCTTTTAAAGTAACAGATTCTTGGGAAGTGGGGGAGAAGGAGAGGCCTGAGTGATTACAGAGAGTATTCTGTGCCATTTTTGGCACCTGTGCCATAGGTATGCCATCACTTTGGGCTAGACAATGGGAATTAAGTGACTTGCCCAGGGTCTCACAGCTAGGAAGTGTTTAAGTCCATATTTGAAACTAGGATCTCTCATCTCTAGGCATGAATCTCAATCACTGAGCCACATAGATGCCCCCAATATAAAATGTATTTTTAAACAAAGAGAATGCTTCCAAACATTCCTAATTAAAAGACTATAAAAGTAAGGAAATTTTAAAATTGAAACACAAGAGATAAGTTAAATATTAAAAATGTAAACATGAATACTAGAAAAATTATAGGAATTAAACAAGAATAAATTGCTCACATTCTAATATGGTTAGATGATACACGTGCCTCCTCCAAACACTATCATAATCAGTGATTATAGAGGAAATCAAATTAGACAAAACTTGAAAGTAGTTCTGTTTTGTCTTTATCATTTTAAGAGAAAACTGGTAAGTGAGAAGAAGAGGAATATGCTAGAGGGAAAAGGAAGGAAGATCAGAGGAACTAATCTCACAAAATCAGGTGACAAAATTAGTCATTTATAGGAATAAGGGGAAAGGAGAGGTGAGGAACAGCTGACACTAATTTTAATCTGAACTGGTCAAGAGAAAGAATAATACACATGTTCACATGAACAAAGTTGGGTATAGAAATATATTTTCCTCTATGGGGAAATCAGCTGGAAAAGGGACAAGGGAAAACAGAATTAGAGGATGGGTTGATCAAAGGATGAGTTATTTCTAAGCAAAAGAAATCATGACTCATAATGTACAAAAAATATTTATAGTTCTTTTTAAGGAGGCAAAAAATTTAAATTTGAGAGAATACTTATCAATTAAGAAATGCCTCAATAGCTTATGATACATTGTGTAATTTTTTAGTTGAATACTATTTTTTTCTAAGAAATGATGAAGATGGTTTCAGAAAAAATGGAGATTTTTAATAACTGATGGAAAATAAAGTGAATAAGACAAGGAGAAAAAATACAATCAAAACAGTATGGGAAAGGTCAACAACTGAAATAATTGGGAACTCTAATCAGTGATTTTCTAGAATATTAGTAATAAAATATGCTACCCACTTCCTGATAAAAAGGCGACATACTAATGCAAATGGATAGGTAGACAGTTAGATATTATATATATATATATATATGCATATATATATATATATACACATATACATAAGTATGTATATATGTACATATATAATTTGGACATGGACAATGTGATTTGTTTTGCTTGATTATACATATAACAAGCATATTGTTTTTCCTTCATACCCAGTTGAGAATTGGAGATTTTTTTTAGTTTTTTTTTTATTTTTTAGAAAAAATTTTCCATGGTTACATTATTCATGTTTTTATTTTCCCTTCACCCCATAATGTTCCCCCCAACCATAGCTGATACGCATTTCCACTGGTTTTAACATGTGTCATCTATCAAGACTTATTTACATATTATTGATAGTTGCAATGGTGTGATCATTTCAGGTCTACATTCCCAATCATGTCCTCATCAACCAATGTGTTCAAGCAGTTGTTTTTCTTCTGTGTTTCCATTCCTGTAGTTCTTCCTCTGACTGTGGGTAGTGTTCTTTTCCATAAGTCCCTCAGAATTGTCCCGGGTCATTGCATTGATGCTAGTAAAGAAGTCCATTACATTTGATTCTACCACAGTGTACAATGTTCTTCTGGCTCTGCTCCTTTCACTCTGCATCAATTCCAGGATGTCTTTCCAGTTCAGATGGAATTCCTTCAGTTTATTATTCCTTTGAGCACAATAGTATTAAATCACCAACATATACCACAATTTGTTCAGCCATTCCCCAATAGAAGTGCATACTCTCATTTTCCAGTTTTTTGCTACCACAAAGAGTGAAGCTATAACCATTTCTGTACAAATCTGTTTATCTATTATCTCCTTGGGGTACAAACCCAGCAATGGTATGTTTGGATCAAAGGGCAGGTATTATTTTATCTCTCTTTGGGCATAATTCCAAATTGCCTTCCAGAATGGTTGGATCAGTTGACAACTCCACCAGCAGTGCATTAATGTCCCAATTTTGCCATATCCCCTCCAACATTCATTACTCTTCCTTGCTATCATTTTAGCCAATCTGGTAGGTGTGAGGGGATACCTTGGAGTGGTTTTGATTTGCATTTCTCTAATTATTAGAGATTTAGAACACTTTCTCATGTGCTTATTGATACTTTAGATTTCTTTATCTGAAAATTGCCTATTCATGTCCCTTGCCCATTTGTCAATTTGGGAATGGCTTGATTTTTTTATACAATTTATTTACCTCCCTGTATATTTGAGTAATTAGACCTTTGTCAGAATTTTTTGTTATAAAGATTTTTTCCCAGTTTGTTGTTTCCCTTCTGATATTGGTTGCATTGTTTTTGTTTGTAGCAAACATTTTTTAATTTAATATAGTCAAATTTTTTTTTTACATTTTGTAATTTTTCTTACTCTTGCTTGGTTTTAAAATCTTTCCTTTCCCAAAGATCTGACAAGTATACTATTTTGTGTTGCCTTAATTTACTTACAGTTTCCAACTTTATATTGAAGTCATTCACCCATTCTGAATTTATCTTGGTGTAGGGTGTGAGATGTTGATCTAAACCTAATCTCTCCCATATTGTTTTCCAATTTTCCTAGCAGTTTTGGTCAACTAGTAGATTTTTGTCCGAAAAGTTGGGCTCTTTGTGTTTGTCATACACTGTCTTGCTGACGTCACTTACCCCAAGTCTATTCCACTGATCCTCCCTTCTGTGTTTCAGCCAGTACCATACCATTTTGATGGCCTCTGCTTTATAGTATAGCTTAATATCTGGTACTGGTAGGCCACCTTCTTTCTCTTTTTTTCATTATTTCCCTTGATATTCTTGATCTTTTGTCCTTCAAATGAACTTTGTTATTCTTTTTTCTAATTCAGTAAAAAAATTTTTTTGGTAGTTTGATAGGTATGGCACTAAATACATAAATTGATTTGCATAGAATGGTCATTTTTATTATGTTAGCTCATCCTACCCATGAACAATCAATGTTTTTCCAATTGTTTTGATCTAATTTTAATTGTTAGGAAAGTGCTTTGTAGTTGTATTCGTATGATTCCTGTATTTTTTTTGGTAGATAGATTCCTCAGCATTTTATATTGTCTAGGGTGATTTTAAATGGTGTTTCTCTTTTTACCTCTTGCTGCTGTGATGTGTTGGAAATGTATAGAAATGCTGATGATTCATGTGCATTTATTTTGTATCCTGTGACTTTGCTAAAATTGTTGATTTTTTCTACTAGCTTTTTAGTTGATTCTCTAGGATTTTTTAAGTAGACCATCATATCATCTGCAAAGAGTGATAGCTTACTCTCCTCATTGCCTATTGTAATACCTTCAATTTCTTTTTCTTCTCTAATTGCTACTGCTGGTGTTTCTAATACAATGTTAAATAATAGAGGTGATAATGGGCATCCTTGTTTCACAGTTGATCTTATTGGAAAGCCTTCTAATTTATCCCCATTGCATATGATGCTAGTTGATGGTTTTAGGTTTATACTGTTTATTATTTTTAGGAAAGGTCCTTCTATTCCAATACTTTTTGTGTTTTCAATAGGAATGGGTGTTGTATTTTTTCAAAGGCTTTTTCAGCATCTATTGAGATAATCATGTGATTTATGTTTGTTAGCTTGTTGATATGGTCAATTATGTGTCTGGTTTTCCTAATGTTGAACCATCCTTGCATTCCTGGTATAAATCCCACCTGATCATGATAAATAACCCTCTTGATCACTTGCTGGAGTCTTTTTGCTAGTATTCTATTTAAGATTTTTGCATCTATGTTTATTAGGGAGAATGGTCTGTAATTTTCTTTCACTATTTTTGATCTACCTGGATTTGGAATCAGTACCATATTTGTGTCATAAAAGGAATTTGGCAGGACTCCTTCTTTCCTTATTATGTCAAATAATTTGTATAATATTGGGATTAGTTGTTCTTTGAATGTTTCATAGAATTTACTTATGAATCCTTCAGGCCCTGGCCATTTTTTCTTAGGGAGTTCTTTGATGGCTTGTTCAATTTCTTTTCCTAATATTGGATTTTTTTAAGTATTCTATTTCTTCTGCTGTTAATCTAGGTAGTTTATTTTTTGTAAATATTCATCCATATCATGTAGATTGCTATATTTATTGCCATATATTTGGGTAAAATAGTTTTTAATGATTGACTTAATTTCCCCTTTATTAGAAGTGAGGTCTCCCTTTTCATCTTTGGTACTATTAATTTGGTTTTCTTCTTTCCTTTTTTAATTATATTCACCAGTACTTTGTCTATTTTATCTACAAAATACCAGCTTCTAGTCTTATTTATTAATCCAATAGTTCTTTTACTTTTGATTTTATTAATTTCACCTTTGTTTTTTAATATTTCTTATTTAGAGATGTTTTCAAGTCATATATTTCTATGTTTCTGTCCTGAGCTTCCTTGTCACCATAATAGCTCTTTAAGCTTAGATTTACTACTTGTTTGTTCATTCTTCCAGTCAGCTTCTTGACTTTGTAAATTATTAGTGTTGTGCTCTATGCACAACTGAAGAAAATATCTTATCCTCTTCAATATTTCTACTGATTTCATAGTTCAATCTGGGCATCTACAAGCTTTTTCTACTTCCAAAGTGATGTGATCCTGGGAAAATGCAGTCACTACTTTTCTGGTTTAGTCTCTGAAAGTTCTTGACCAACATTTGCATCTGTTAGCTTATTTCTGGTTGGAATTTTCAATGGATTCCTACTGGACTCAGTCACTGTTATTTAACTGGGATCCTCTACCATTTCAGGATGACTGAACTGAAGGTTCCCCTTTTCTCGGGGATTTTAACTATGGTTATTTCATTGCAGGCCTCCAATCTGGGAGACAGGCTAGAATCATCCATACTCCAATCCTCTAAACAGTCATACCAGCCATTTTTTACTTCTGGAATTTGGTCCTTAGTCACTCTACAGGAGCTCCTTTGAAACTACTCCTTTCTATTCTGGATTTGTGATGATATTGAGTATCAGAACTGTCATATTGCAAGGATTTCTAAACCTTTTGATAGTTCAGGAGTCTCCTAGGAACTCTTCCAGCCCAGAAGTTTCTTGTCTTGTTGCCTAGAGTTTCCTCTTTTTTAGTTGGAATACTGTGGTCCAGTCCTAGAAAGTTCCCATTCTCCCATACATGCACACATCTTGGTCTGTATTCTTTGGCCTACTTAAGCTGAGAAAATGACTCTGTAGTTTTTCTTGGATTTCCCAATTATAATTTGGTCTTCTGGGTGTTCTTGTTCATCATAGAGGAGGCCTGATAAATGAGCTAAATTGTACTTTCTCTTAGTCAACCATTCTGGCCAAAACACATTCGCAAAAACTGTCTTCGTGATTAACTATAAATTTTTTTTAAATGATTCAAAGAATGATTCTGGAAAGAGACTTTTAAATTATATAAACGGTCATTTTAATATTTATATAAAGTAGGTTTTCACACAAAGAGAGATATGAGTAGTTCTTTATAGGGAAAAAGAAAGCTTAATAAATGAGTAACATTTAATTTACTGGAGTGGGTATCTTTGGCAATATGTGAGTTTAGGTCTTCATTGTCACTTACTTGGAATATTTTAACAGTTTGTTTATAGCTTCTACACATCACACTGTGGAGAGACATTTTTCTTTATGTTTTACTTATACAATGACAACACCACAACCTCTAATTAACTCTATTACCTGCTGAATAATGCTCAAATAGCTGGCATTCAAAGGCCTTCATTAACTGCTTCCATAATGCCTCTCCAGCCTTATTTCATGATGCTTCTTTCCTCAAACTTCAAATGGTAACTAGTATCCTTTAGCTCTCTCCTGTAAATGCAGTTATCTGGATGTATATGTATATCCACAAACATGCACATATACCTGTCTATATCCATGCTTTGTTTTCTTTGTTTTGAATATCTGGAATGTACATCCCTTTATCTATCTGCTAAATATCTACCTAGAATATGACTTGATCCAAAAACCTATCTGGATCCCTGAGTCGATAATGAAAATTCTTTCTTCAACATTTTGCATGTACTTCTCTGATATACTTATCATATACTGTAAGTATGAATAAACATTATATATGTGTGTATACCTATAAACACAGATATGTATTATTTATATGAATTTCTCTCTCTCTCTCTCTCTCTCTCTCTCTCTCTCTCTCTCTCTTTCTCTCTCTCTCTCTCTCTCTCTCATTCCCTTGCTCTGTCTCTCTACCTGTCTCCTCTCCTTACCTTCCTATACACTCACATATTTTGTTGTCTGTAATCATTTTTTAAGTATCTAATTATATATCAGGAGTTTTACTAGACCCTGAGAATTAAAAGACAAAGATGAAATTTTCTATTTCCTCAAGGATCTGTTTCTTCATATTCTGTATAAAATAATATAATAACTAAAATATATAAATATTTATAGTTTACATCATTTTAAAAAATAAATTTCTTAATTAGATCAACACACTGATCTTTTCAGCTAGGAGAGAGGCATCTTATTTTCCCCACTACAAAAAAAATGGAGGAACAAAATGACTTGTACACCATCAAAGATAATTACCAGAGTAACTTTTTACATTTAAATCTTAGAATAACATAATGTCAGTAAAAGGATACCTCATTTTCTTTCTTGGCTAACATATATCATGCAAAAGGATCTCTTTTATATCATACTCAACCAGCAGTTCTGAAGCTATTTTTTTAGGATTATAGTATCTGTAATTTCATCCCTGTGGTTAGTCTCTCTGCCAACATAGAACATAATTCTTTTCAATAGTAGATGGTCTTCCTGAGTTGCTATGTGAAAATCAAATTGGCATATCATAACCTGACCTTTGATGAGCTTCTCATGACTGATATGATGGAAATAGTCTTTTGTAGTGAATGTAGCTTTGTAGGTCTTTTCAGGGCTTTACATCTCAGAATGGTCTATTTTTTTCTATTATATGTTCCACAATGTATTAATTTCATTATATAGTTTAGATATTTGAGAGCAATTATCAAACGTTATATGTAATATACTAATGTATATGTGTGTGTATTATATAATTTGAATACTTCCTATAATATAGTATCTACAGTCATTTTTATGACTGATTAATTTCTAAAATCATTTTAAGTGTTTACTTCTAGGACTTTGGGCAGTTATTTAACAACACATATTTGAATACTAATTGAAAGTACATAGTCTTAGCAAGCATAGTTATCCCTGTTGGGATAATCCACCATAACCTTATGTGGTATAACTTCAAATTATATGTTAAATTGTTTTTCTATTTTTCAGGGTCTCTCACTACTGTTATTAATCAAATGTCCCTTTGTTAGATATTTGAAATACTTATGTATGTGAGTATATAAGTGAAGAATGCCACCTTTAGTCCTGATGTCCACCCCTTCTTCTTCACCTGATATTCCATACAATTCTAATAAACTACATATATTGTTATCTATAATGATTGTATTATTCATGAGTTAAATTACAACTTCCTAGCACAATAACATGGCTAGGAAATCACAATTTTCATGATATGTTTTGACTTTTTTCCTATTTGATTTGCTTTTATACATTCATGTGTCAATACATTGAGTTATATCTATTCTCTTTTATTTTTACTCTGGAGTCTTATAACATTTTCCCAAAGGTCTAACACACGCAAATATTATACATAAAAGAACCAAGAATAAATTAAAATATTCCATGTTACATTTATCTTCCCTCTCCCTGCTTCATTCCGCTAAAAGAAGTTTTTATTTTGTTTTGGATTGTAAAAACATCATTTCTAAGAAATCATGTATGTAAGAGCTTGAAAGAAAGAGACAGGTAGAGAGAAGAGAGACCGAATAAAGGAAACAAAATCTCTCCATTACAATTTTCTATAAAAAATCATCAAATCATCATAATTGATTATATTTCCTTTATTAAACACTTGATAGTTTAAAGACTAAATCATGTCTTAGGCAGGGAAAAATATTTTTTTTAAAAAATTACTTGATAGCAATGCAAAATTTTTATAATAGGTCCAATGATTAATTTATTAAACCTTTACCAACAGCTCCCTCTAAGTATAACAAAGTAACTTATTATTCATACTCTGAACAATTATATCAGTTTAAGCTTTTGATACAATTGCATTCTTTGTATCATTGAACTGGTCAACATAATATACTGATATAGTAAAAATCAGAAGTATGAATTACAAAAAAAATCCTCTTTCTGCCTAAACCATTCTTCATTATGCCTTCTATTTTAGTTGATTTGACTTATCCCATTTTCAATTTAGTCTCATTTAAAAAAAAACTAATCAATTGAATATGGTTCAGATGGTTTGCAAATAGAAGATGAGAGAGGACAGAAAATAACTCTTCGTAAGACCAATGCATGTGTATGAGAAGGTAAATACTGGCACTAATATATTTTGAAAGTCATCTAATTAAAAATTGACATTCTATTTTCAATTAGAGTTTTTCATGTAATTAGGAAACAACGAAGGATTTGCCAATTAATGAAATAAAAAAGAGAATTTTAAAAATTCCTTATTTCTTTCATGTTTTAAGTGGATTAACCATTATATCTAAAACATATAGATAATTATGAAGTAGTGATTTACAAACTAACATTATGATTATTTTTTAGGTCTTAATAAATCTCATTCAAAATTCATAATATTTACAAAGAATGTAGGTAGCTATTTCACCTCTGCACAGTGAGTTTTTAATGGACTATATAAAAGGGATGATTTCTATGGAGCTACTTGCTTTGCCAATATGAAATATTATACAATAGAATAACTATTTTCTATACAAATTGAAGTGGTAAAATCCAATAGTCAATAGGACTAGAAATGCTAAGATAATCAATTAGACTCATAATCATAATCAAATAAAAAAGAATAACATTCTTTTGATTTATATTAATGTTTATTAATTGATAAAGAAAATCATGAATGCATACATGTATGACTCAATCTAAAAATTCTGAGGTAATTTTTAAATTATGATTAAATTATTTATTATCATATATTTTATGTATATTTATATATATTTAAATATACATTATATTTATANTAGGTAGCTATTTCACCTCTGCACAGTGAGTTTTTAATGGACTATATAAAAGGGATGATTTCTATGGAGCTACTTGCTTTGCCAATATGAAATATTATACAATAGAATAACTATTTTCTATACAAATTGAAGTGGTAAAATCCAATAGTCAATAGGACTAGAAATGCTAAGATAATCAATTAGACTCATAATCATAATCAAATAAAAAAGAATAACATTCTTTTGATTTATATTAATGTTTATTAATTGATAAAGAAAATCATGAATGCATACATGTATGACTCAATCTAAAAATTCTGAGGTAATTTTTAAATTATGATTAAATTATTTATTATCATATATTTTATGTATATTTATATATATATATATATTTAAATATACATTATATTTATATAATATATATATTATCATATATATCATATATTTCTTTCTATTTTTTATGTCGTAAGTACAATAGCATAGGTGAGAATGAAAGGGTTAAAAAGAGTAACAAACTAAAAATATTATTTTGCCACAATCATAAATCATATCTCCCTATGCATACATTTGTATCATTGTCAGCTTAGAAAATAGAAAGTCAAAAAGGACTTGATCTTTTATTTATCAATCAGAAAAGAAATGATAGGATGAAAATTAAATCTTTCCTGCTCCGTAACACAGAAACAAAGGGCAACACAATTTAATTAAATGAAGATAAATTTAGAGCAGACTTAAGTGAGTACCTCTTCAGAAATTGAAACCAAGGGACTTCCCTGACAAAGGGAGACATATATCAAATATCTGGCTATTCTAGAAAGTTAGTAATTTCTGAAATAAAAATACTTAGGAGGGAAGTTTCTTTTTACCCAATAGGACTTACCAGAGAAATCCTTTTGGGAGTTATTTGAGGCACATAGGGGACATATAGCAAGTATAGTAAATAATCATATGCTGATGGATGAATGGAGGGGAGAAGGTTCCACAGAAGGATGAAGTTACCTAAATTCTGATTATGACAACTGTTTCCCCACATTCTTGCTCCCTTATCCCTTCTCTAAAATCCATTCAAGTTCTTGGGAATCCTTCAGGAGTTCTCTGCAACTGATCTTGACCAAGAATAGAGTGTCTTATTCACCAAGTGATAATTCACTATACTGAGAAGTGTAGTGGACTTTTAAGTCTAATTTTCCTGTTGCCTAATCAACTTTATATCTCTGCTTTTATAGCACTCCTTTATGTATTATCTTCTCCAATTAGAATGTAAGTTTCTTTTATGGCAGGGATTATCTTGTTTGATTGTATTGATATCCCTAGTCCTTAGCAGGGAAGTTAACAAATGATAAACTTAATAAATGCCTTATATTAGCTTTGGTGAAGTATTGTTAAATGTTCCTAGCAGGCACTTGGGAGGAGGAACTGCTCCCTTCCCCCTCTTCCCAGGGCTCAATGACTTTTTTTTCATGCCTCACCCCTCTGACCAACCACCCAAGACAAGCATGTCCTCCATCTGCTCTCTGGGGTAATGCTAGGGGCTTACAGGAAGTTCAAAGTTGCAGTTTGGGCATGTGAACTTGAAAACCTTTGCCAACTCTGTTTTATATCATGATCCCAAAACTATAACACTGAATTGAATGCAAAGCTTCTGAGAGGCTAATTGACCTCACCTCACATCAGTAAACAATCAGTTATTAATTGAGCACTAATATGTGTTCTGCACTATCTAATACTTGGGACATAAGAATAAAATAATTTCTTCACAATCAAGTTTATTCAATTGAGAGGATGATTCAAATTCATTAAGCTACTGGATTTGTTTATGACATGATTTGATGATATGTAGGTTTGCTACAACTCTAAAATTCTATGATTTTATGCTCATTATTGAAATTCCTGTGGGGAAATGAATGAAACATGCCCATGATCTCTGAAAGCTATATATAAAAGACTGATGTTGTGGAGAAATATATCTGATTTAGAACAGATAGACTATTTTAAGTGCATTTTTGGACTCTCTCCTTGCAGTAATAGAATCATTTTTTCTGGCTATTTTCTAGCTAATATAATGCATACTTCACTTTCTTTCAAAAACTTTGTATTGGTTACCTTAACATCAATTTAGGTCTTCTCTTAAATTACAAAACCAAATCAATCTGGTTGTTTAGTATTTATTTGTTTAAACATCACACTCATTCATGAACCCACACCACTAAAGAGTCTGCCAATCAAGTCCTGGATCAGGCCAATCCAGTTCTATCTTGTGTCAGTTTCCTAGGTAACCAATACATAACCACAGATACAGATTGCATATGATGGAAAGAAACAAACAGAAAAATCTACTGCATTACCATTTTTTCACTTCTAAATGGTTAAAAATGCTACATCTATCTTGATATTGAAGAATAGTTATGAATATACTTATAGTCCTTTGTCCAAAACATATTCTACCACCATGATACAATTTTATTTCCACTTGTGTTTTTGGTACTTCTTTCAAGAAAGATATATACATAAATATTAAGCTACTGGATTCAGCAGATGAGGATTGAAGGACTCTTTGTTCATATCTTAAATTTAACCTTCATGTATTTACTTCATGCAACTGTTTGATTTTTTTGTCATAGTATTCCTTGTGCCAGCACAATATCTGGCACAGAGTAGATTTTTATAAAACTCTTGATGATTGATAGTTGGTTTTTTTTTTTCATTATTTTTCCATTCCTGTTATTCTCTTCCTATCTTTACTTTACTTTTTCTCTATGCATTCTACGGAGTCTATCCCTTTCTAAATTTCTGTCCTTCCTCAAATCTATCAACTCCTCACTCTACCAGTGAAGCCCTGTGCTTTCCATTCTAATAATTCCATTCTCAACATTTTGGCTGTTCTAACAGATTAAGTTAATAGAGAAATTAGTAAAAAGGAGAATAAATAAATTCATACACTATTTTCACAAAGCAGAAGAAAGTATTATGTACTGGCAGCAAGAATCAAACAATAGATATTATAAGAGGCCTAGGTTTAAAAGTAGGTGTGTAAGCAGGCTAGGAAAAGCCTTAGCTGGGGGGTCATGGACATTCTGAATGGAATGCAGGGGAAGGAAGATGTGGTTTGTGCCTAAGAAGGACTCCATGGTGGTTGAGACAAACTGTTGCTGACCCTGGGAGATCTCAGAGCTAGGGGAGTTGTATCCAGATTCCCTGGGATCCTGAGAGTGGTGAAGGCTTACAGCAGAGGACATCAGACCTGCAGGGCAGAACTGAGTAGGGAAGTGGTTAGTGATCTGGTGGACAGCATCACAAACTTTCTCTCCCTACCTGGATACCTTGGATCACCTGTTCTGGTGGCTCCTGGCATCCTGAAACCATCCCTAGATTAGCCATGAGATCCCAAGTAAAGCCACCCTCAGGTCCTCAGCTAAGCTAACCACACCTGGCTGGAACCAGGTTGGTAGGAACTTTTCCCTTGTGTCTCCAGTACAGCTTTCTTGGGCCCTGCCTTGCTTAGTTCATAGGAGAGTGTAGTTAAATCCCTTTTCCCTCTGTCCCTGTGGTTTGCCCTTAGCTTCTAAGTGTAGTAAACCCTATTCCCATCCTTAATCTTAGTTTGTCCTTGATTAAATGTGTTGCCTTAACTTATAAACTCCTGCCTTTACTTTGCTGATTACTATAGGCCTAGTCTTGGTGCTTCAGAGTGACAGTTGGACCTAACAGCCAATTCAGAAACAGACACCCTTTTGTTGTTAAAATTTAGTCTCCCTACTTGTTGGGCCCCTTCCTGTCATTTCTGTCTCCCACACACCCACCTGTTTACTATTTAAGGCACCTTTCGCTTCTCCCTTAACAATATCAAACACCTACTTTTTGTCCAGTCCTTTACTAGGCCTAAAGGTAGAAGAAGTTAAATGAATGAATTATACCATTAAACAAGAAATTCCAACTGACCTTGAATTTTGTACTGTACCAGATATTTCTACTCTAATATTGGAAGATATTTAAATACTATTTTAGCAGAATGAATACTGCCGGTATCTTTAAACTTCTCAATATTCAGCTGTTATGGCAAAGAGATTTTTAAGAATCAAATAAAAGTTAGGAACCAAGCTGGTTCCATGGTTTCACGGTAATTAACAAATATTTACTTAAAACCTACTATGTGCCAGGGTATCTGCTAGACACTTAGCTTTAAAATAAATTAAATATTTGTTGCTTCCAAGGAATGTAAATTCCAACATTACATTTTAGCATCCCAGTGGCATATTTCTTCAGAAAATGAATTTAGAGTTGAAAGAAACATTAAAGGTGATCTAGTTCCAGCCTATTATTTTATAGATGAAAGTAAGGCTCAGTGCAAACTCTTCTTCTTGACACCCCTTAACCCTGACCACTTTCCCACCTTCTTTTGTATGGTGTTAAGTTCCTTGAGGGCAGACTGTGTTTTCATTCATTATATTTCTTGCCTAAGCACAGTGCCTGTCCCTTAGTGGTGCTTAATAAATGTTTATCAAATATAGTGAGATGAATCAATTTGACTGGTAATGGGTAGCAACAGGAAGATTTAAATGTTCCCTCTATGGACTCATTTTCTGACCATCTATATCACATTAGAAACTCCTAAAACTCCCAACCACTAAGTCCCACAAATTGAGCTTTTTGCAGTATCTAGTCAAGACTGAGCATACCACATCATTGCTCCAGTCTTCCTTCCATGACTCCATCCTAATATCATTCCACAAATACTGTTATCTTTCTTTTTATATGCTTCATCAATGATTATCATGATGCCTTGTACACGATATATTTAAATGTTTTATCCATCTATTAATTTTACTCAAAATTTTGGTGATTTGAGGCTCTTGGATATTTGTCCTCTGTATGAGTGTGTATGTGTGTGTGTGTGTATGTGTGTGTGTGTGTGTGTGTGTGTGTGTGATTTCAGGCATGTGCATGTACATTAAAAATATTAAAACATGATATATTAACCTTAACTCTTATTATCGTCACCTGGGCAGGAGGACTTGAGATACATGATGTCAAAGCATGAACCTTTTATGGGACTTTAATTAACCATTTTACCTTCACTTCAACTATGCATCATCCCAACAACTCCTAAAATGCCCACATATTTCAGCAAACTAGAGCATCCCTATGGATGGAGATATCTTGTCTTTGAAGATATTAGCATCCTTTATTTGTCAGTCACCCAGACCTTTCGATGATTCTAGGCTTTAGAATTATAAGGTAGTTCCCATGGCTAGAAATGTCCAACTAAGGATTATTTTTAATCAAATTAGTTCAAGGGGAAAATTCCCACAAAGCAGGAGACGCAACCAGGACCTTGAGATTCAATCTTAACTTTATCTAGAGAGAAACATGTCCTTATGGCCATATATGAGCAACCATATGAACAGACCCCAGAATCCTATACTCCAATAATGGAAGTCCATGGAAGAGCTGTCACAATCCCAAACTATATATTCAGGAAAAAAGAAAAGAGTGACAGTAGAAATTAAATCTCCTATTCAAATATCCTGAGTAGACAGTGTTGGATATTAGCCATTTCCCTTTTAGTGCATCTCCTTGACAATGTGGAAGGGAGAGGCATATAAGCACAAATTCAAAGCCTATGATTTCAAAATACTTTAGCAAATATCATTCAACCTCACATTTGGATGGCTCAGAGTGAATGATCAGATTTCCAGGGGATGTCCTCCAAATAAGTAAATGTTGGCTAGGAAAGGCAGCTCCTTTGATAAATCTCATTATTGCTCATTGCATATCATTTCATATGTCTTCCCATGATTTGATGGACTCTTCATATACACAATCCATTGTATTCATATATCATAGCTTGTTTAGACATTTCATAAATGATGGGCAATTGCTTTATTTCTAATTCTTTGGACCTCTAAAAATGCAAATAGATGAAAAGCGTTATAAATACTTAGTTGCATATGGGAACTTCTTTTCTATTTTTGAGCTCTTTGTGGTAAAAGCCTAGCAGTGACATTTCTGGATCAAAGGATTTAGCTATTTAATATTAGCTAATAATCGTTATTCTTGTTTAGTTGGTTTAGTTGTCTTACTCTCCATGACTAAATTTGGGGTTTTCTTGACAATGATACTGCTTTGGTTTGTTATTTCAAACAGGGTTAAGTGACTTGCCAACGATCACACATCTAGGAAGTGTCTGAAGTCAGATTTGAACTCAAGAAGATGAGTCATCTGGATTCTAGACCTGCCCACATAAGATGCTAAGGACTTAGATATTATATTATATTAATAAATTAGAAGTTCCTGGGGTAGATGAGTCTGGCTAGAAAACTATTCATGTTTTAAGGCCAAGTTTCTGCTAACTTTTGATTATTCTTATAGGAAAACTTATTTCAGTCTTAATGTTAGAAATAAGTCAGCCTGGAAAGTTTACAATTAAAATTATTACTATTATATACATCATTAGATTTAAACAAGTTTAGAGTAGAAAAATGGAGTGGAAAAGAGGTGATCTTGATTGAATATTCTGAAAGAGGATTAAGTGAAAAATTTCAAGATTGATTTGATAGGAATTTGTTTTCCCCAGAACTTAGCCAACTTAATAGATCTGGTAGTTCAGATCATCAACTATCTGGATGAGGAGAAGGGTTTGAATAATAACTAAGAACACAAAGAGGACATAGGAGATGGGTTGGGTAACTGATAGCCTATAAATCCAAAAACCAATATGAAACCATTGTCTCCAGATTGTTGTATTTTTAAACTACTTGGAGTTTCTGATTTTGATTTAATTCTTCCATGTGATATAGATAACACATATGGTCAAGTATTTCCTGTAAGAGACATGAAAATAAAATCATTTGGATGTATACAATTTAAAAAAAAAGAAAGAAAAAATTATATGTAATACTCCAAAAAAGAGGAAAGAATAAGAATAGGACAAAAGGAGGAGGATGTTTAGCAAACATGACAGAAAAGAAAGGAACATCTAAAATATAAGGAACTGTTAAACAGTTCTTAGGACATAATTAATTAACGATAAAGCTATAGACAGAAAATTTCCAAGAGGAAATTGAAATTGTTAATTATTATTTGAAAAAATCCTCAGTCTCTAATAATCAGACATGAATTAAAATAAACTTGATGTTTGATCTCACTCCTGTTAAATTGGCAAAAATAAATACAAGCAACATAATTCAATGCTAGTAGGGTTACAGAAAAATAGGTGTACCTATCCATTTTAAGTAGAATTCAAAGTATTGAATTCTTTTTTTGTGGGGAGAATAATCTGACAATATTCAGAATCAGAAAAGTTGACATATTAATTGGCATATTCATTCAATAAGTACATTGTTGAAAATATCCTAGAAATTATTTAAAAAAACAATGATAAAAAAACTATCTGTTCATATATTTTGATAGTAGTCTTATAGGGGATTAGGAAAAAAGCCTACAAAAATAATGAAATGTGAAAACAACCCAAATGTATAACTACAAGAATGAGTTAAATAGTTTATGGAACATTTATGTAATATGATACTCAAATTCATTTATAGTCAATCCTCAACATTTATAGGGTTAACTCTTGTATACATCCATCTGATTTTATTAGTAACTTAATTTTCATTTTCACATTGGCAACTGGGCACATTCCAGGTATCAGGTATTTGCAGCAGAGGAAAAAAATGAGAGATGCGATACAAGCAAGTTTGTGGAGTGACTGGCATCCCATTAGCCATTTCACTGATCTTATTCACTCTACTATTATAAAAAGTAACCCATATCTATATTGCCCATTTAATTGTCTACCTTTAAACTTCAAGTTCTGAGTTGCAATTATGTCCCCAAATTATAGTTCTAGTTCTTTCAGCTTCATGTTCAATCATGTAAAGTCAGTGATACAGCTAAAATAAAGGTGCTATATATACATCTTGCTAGAATATTTGTAGCCACTGTCAGCTTAATTAAACATTAGCTCACCTTTGCTATGTTTTCATACCCTGAGACTCAAAAGAATCTCAAATAGAGCATGAACTGACTGATTATTTGAGTCTGATGCATCCACAATCTCTACCCCAAGCACTTTATGCACTGCCCCACCTAATTGTATTTTTATGGTTTGAAAAGTCCATTTTAAATATAATTTCATTTTATCCTCATAGCATCTCTAGTAGGTAGGTGCTATTTTTAGTCTATTTTTCACAGATAAGGAAACAGAAAAAGGATGGTAAATGACTTGCCCACAATCACATATCTAGTAAATCGCTGGACTGGATTTAAACTAAGATCTCCTTGACTGCATGTCCATTACTCTATCCACTGAACTATTTACTTGTCTTTATTTTCCTAATAATGCCTGATTTGAAGAATGTTTTAATGCAGGCAACTAGATGTCTCTGTTAATTGAGAGTCAAGCCCAGAGATGGAAAGTCCTGTTTTCCAGTTCTGAAGGGCAATGTCAGAGGTCAGTCTTCCTCTGATAGCTATGACTGAAGTTTCAGCAACCTTTTATTGTTTTTCAGAGGATGATCAAGGTAGAAAGGTTTATAGCAATATAATATACTGTACAACTCCTTCACACTGCCATCTGACACAGTGGAAGGTAAGATTCAGGTTAAAAAAATTCCCTAGAATACTAATGAAAAAATGTTTTGCATGTTAACAATTTTATTTTGTGTGTTGAACTTTGTGAATATAATGACTATCTTAGGAATAGTGTATATTATCATAATTAATATTTAATTATAAAGAATTATGTTCGGAAAAGTGTATTTTCAGCAACCAATAGTGAAAGACTGTAATTTTTAGTGACCATGAGAACCTAACCCTTATTTGCTAAAGGTTCAATTTATCCACATTCATATATTTTATTTTTGTGCCATTTCTAGGAATATTACCTCTGTGAAAGTGGAGAAGTGACTGTAAATATGAGTGGCACAAACAAATGTGGAAAGACCTTTACAAGTAAATATTTCACTTTTTAGAAAAGCAGAACCTGAAGAATTGAGTACATTCTTTGACCATATGCAAAAAAAACCAAAAGTGAATAAAATAAATTGAGAAAAATAATTGAATGAGGGTTTAGTAAAAATAACAAAAATATTTATGATACTTTATATATCAATATAATTCAATGTAAATACTCATTATGCAAGTTTAGTTGTTTATATTTCCACTTTCCAATAGTAAAGAGAAATTTGGCAATTGAGGAGGGCTTTGGGGGAAAATAATGAATTCCTTTTGGACACATAGAGTTTAAGATATGTAAAGAACATTCAGTTTGATATATTTAATAAACAATTCAAAATGGAAAACTGGAGATCAGTAACAATGTTAATTCTGGATATGTACTCAAGAGAATATTCAACATAGAAGTAATAATTGAATCAATGGAAAATGAGAATAGTAACAAGTGAAATAGTTTAGAGGAAAAAGGTAATAAATTCTTGAAAATGTATTAAATAGATAAGGAAGAGATGATAACTTTAATCTACTTATTCAATAGAATTAACTAAAGGAATCTGAGACTTTATGGTTACCAGTGGTGTATTCCTGGTTTTTTTTCTCCCTTGAGAATGGAGAAAATTTTGTCCTTCTATCAATTACTAGGAGTTTAATGAATGAATGGTGTAATCCTGGTTTCAAACATATAAAGTTTGCATGACTCTCCATTGGTGAGAGAATGATAATTAAATGCTTTGTTTCTATATGAAGAACAGAATTGTTTTGATGGCTAAGGGAGAAGAGGCATTGTTCTTCCTTCCTCCTTTGAGAGAGGGTAATGTTGTACCATATGCTTTTCAAGGATAAATCCAAAGAGATAGAGAAAAGACTCAAAGGGACAGTCATCTAGAAGATCTTATGCTTCAATGTGTCCCTGGTTTCTGCCTTGCTTCCTTAGATAATTTGGGGAATTTCTCCTTGTCTGATTTCAGATACTTAGTTGAGCTGAGATATCTCACTCCATGCGAGAGTTCATTCACTCTGTGCATAATAATTCTGTCTAATTTATTCTGTATTACTTCTTTGATTTCTGTTTGCTTTCTATTTAGATAAATGTTATTCACTATTTGTGATATTCCTTTATGTAACTAGCATTTGGTGGGAATAAAATTAGCCTATGGATAAAAATGGGATGCTCCTTCCTTAATGGAAGATGCCCCCCAAAACATAGTTTGAATTTAAGAAAAAACTATTTTCCATAAACTAGCAATATTTTGGGAGGATGTTCAGAAAGTTAACTATAGCCCAATATTATGTCTTAACAGAACAGAACAGCTACCCTCCTAGCAACTTTAGGTGGGAATCAAAATCACTCATGGAGATATTACAAAAATATCTATTCAAAGCCTTTCCACAAGTCACATTAAGACAGACTTGCATGGACATTTCCATAAATTACATGAACAACATTGCCTAAAATGTAATAAAAAATTACCTACTCTTCTATAATTTTAGGCATCATATGTCAGTTTATGATTATGGAGATACTGTAATTATATTAAGATTCAATTTGGGAGGACTAAAAATAACTTCTACATGATGTAGATTTTTACATAATAAGATTATAGCATTCAAATTGCTTAGTGCCCAAGTACTATGTTCTTATAGGGCTCTTGAACTAATGTGCTATTAAATAATTTAATGTTATCCTAATTATTTCTTGCAATGAATAAGAATATATCTCTCAGGTAAGAGAAATATGAATGTCATTACTGTTATGTTTTGTATTTCAAGCTGGAAAAATATGATTTCTATTAAATTCAGGACACATTTTAGCGTTCATTCTATTGCCAGCCAGACAAGTTAAAATAAAAGCAATCTTGAGTTACGTAACCCAGAAATAAAATCTTATAGCACATTCTGAGTGTGAAAAACTATAGTCAAATTATTCTGAATTACTTATAGATTTTAGGCCCTTTTGCCTGACTTTAAAAATAAAGGAATTTGTTACCATCTGCATTACAAACAGAAAGCTGTCAGAGTCCTTTATGATACCAACACATATGGAAAACTAGAGATTGGTTATAAGAAGTCTCAGTGACCTTAGATTGGTTATAAGAAGTCTCAGGCCAAATATTTTTGGATCTTCTTGTTTTTATCTCCTATTTATAGGGAGTCTCAGAGTAACAATGAAGAGGGTATCAAGGCTGCTGGCCAGAGCTCTTGTCTTCCTGTCTCCAAAAAACAATTGATTTGTCTCTATAATTGTGCCAGCAATGTATCTTTCATTCTCTAAGATGAACAGCTCTACAACTGCTATTCAATAGGTATAGTCTTTAACTAACATCAACTTATAGGTTCTGGTTCTTTCTGCTTTTATCTCATGCCTTCAGGCAGCATCAGAGATATATAGAGGCTTATGCCCTTATTAGTTCCATTGGCAGCAGCTACTGTCTTCCTGCTCCCACTACTCCAACTGTGTTGGCTGTGTGATTGAGCTAAGAGGTCATCCAGGACCCTGAAGAAAACTGTTGTTATAATGCCATTGCTGCTCACATTTTGAAGATACTGATGCATCAGTGCTAATAAAATATATCACAGACAGAGCTGTTGGATTGCCCCTGGCCTTCTATTTAAGCCAATTAATACTGGCAGAAAAGTATTATGCAGTGATCAATAGGGAGTATTTGAAAATTGAAATAGTTATGGAGATATTGTAAAGCTCCACAATGAAAGTGTATAACACTTCATCATGATATACATATACAGTAAATAAAAGAAAAATGCATCCTATTTTGAGAAAAACAGTTTGCCAAAGAACTACAAATAGGTGCTACTATTTTTATGATTTTTTTAAATTTCAAGTCACCCATGAACTGTGAATTAAGGAAATATTAACTAATATGAGAAGAGATAATGTCTTATCTAAACCTTGAATTGTGTAAACTAGCCTCCAGTGCAGCATTCTGAAATCAGAAGGCACATTATAAATGTTTATTCAATTGAACTTCAATCCCAGAATATGAAGTTAAAGAAAACTATGGAAAAGTTTGAGCAGGAATAAGGAGGAATGATTTTAGGTTTGAGAGCATAGGAACTATATCTATTCCAGCGATACTCATAAAAAAGACTTTGGCTTACAAAAATTTGGGACCATATTGTTTTCTAATAAGAAATTTTGTCACCCCAATGACAGAAGTATTACAGGAAATTTGCTATAACACATAGCTAGCAGGAGGATGTGGAGGGAAGTTTGAATGAAAAATTGAATTGGAATCTCAAAGCAAAAAGTTATCTGGCAAAAACCAAGATGATTTTTTAGACATTGGTCATACCTGGCAATCATGATTTCATATGGGCTAGATTCCACAACAGATTAAATGTTACTCAAAGGAATTTTTCATTTATATAAATGTAGACTAAGTTTTTGGTATTACTAGCTGAAGCTGCTAAACTTCATTTTATTTGTTTGTTTGTTTTGAAAGAGTTCAAATTCTAAATGAAAGTATTCAGAATGATTAACTATTTCCTATTGTCATAGATATAGCTATTTATAGGATGCAGCCAAGATGGTGAAGTGAAGTAAGAATTTTTTTCCAAGCTCTCCTAACTCACACTTCAATCAACTTTGAAAAGTACATCTAACAAAATTCTGAACATGATAACCCACAGGTCACAGTAAGAGGAGCAGAGCCAAGATGACAGAGTAAAAGCATTCATCTGAATTCTCCCAACTTTACCCTCTAAACATCTTTAAATCAACCACTCAAATCTAAATATAGAGTGGCAAAGTCAACAAGTAATCATGGTGAGACATTTTTCCATAACAAGATAAATTAGGAGGTTGAAAGAAAATATTATCAACGTGGAGGTGAAAGCTGGCTTGGACCTCACATGGAAGGAGTACCACTTGAGGTACTAAGAAGTGATAATTGCAACAGAATTTTCAGGAGCTCTAAATCCAGAGATGGTAAGAGGACCTTGAAATTGATCAGAAAGAAATTAGAAGGGACCCTTGCCCTAGCACTAGATGTAGAATTGGATGCTGTTTGACCACTACATTGCCTCTACCTATTTTTAGTGACAGCTCAAGGGCAGAAGGGAGAATTTTTGGTCAAGAGGGAGCAAGGGCTCTGAGGAGCAGTATCACTTCAAGTCCCAAAGAACAAAAATCTTAAAGAGCTGTTGTCTTCCTATATCTAAAGGGCAATTGAAATCACAAGGCATAAGAGGCCCTTCTTGGGTAAGGACTGGAGTATAGCCCAAGAGAGCACAGCCCTTCCTATTTCACACCACATTGGAAAAACTGAAAATATCCAAATCCCCAGCTTCAAAGAGCAATGTGAAAAATCCTGAAGTTTAACACAGCACCCCTAAAACCCATGACCAGGAGTAGAGTGAAACTTTAAATAGATTAAAAGTCAACAAATAGGATACCAACAACAACAAAAATGGCCATAAAATGAATCATGATACAGAAGACACAAACTAAAAAGACAATAAAGTAAAAATAACTATAAAGATAAGTTTGAATTTGCCACAAATCCAACAGAAATTGCTGGAAGCTAAAAATGATTTTCAGGGGGAAGCTAGGAGGTTCGGTGGACTGAGAGTCAAGTCAAGAGATGGATACAACTTATTCCTATTGAAATACAACACTCAGTCCTATTGAAAACATTAGAAAGTATAGGAATAGATGGGTCTTTCTTAAAAATAATGAACTATATATGTTTAAAATCATCATACATATCATCTGCAATAGGAATAAGATCAGGAGTGAAGCAAGGATGGCCATTATCACCTCTATTATTTAACATTGTTCTAGAAATGCTAGTGGTAGCAAATTAGAGAAGAAAAAGAAATAGAAGGGATTAAAGTAGGCAATGAGGAGACTAAATTATCACTCTTTGAAGATGATATAATGGTCTGTCAAGATCTGCTGAACAAATTACTTGTGGGTGAAAGAAACAGGATGAGAAAAATTATTCTGGGATTACAGGAGGGCCAAACTGACAGACAGAAATGCAAAAATCCTCTTGCTGACCAGTGACAAAGTTTAATGATTTGGAGTACATACTTTATAGGGAAAATGGGGTAGCCTAAGGGATTAGGTAAGGCTTTTGCAGACACAATGGTTAGTAATGATTTGCAAGATAGAGACAATGGATATAAATTACCTCAGTGGTTCTAAACAGAGTTTCCTATACGTGATAATTCAATATGTCAATTTATAACTACCTAGCTGTTTCTCATAGAATTACTGCACCCATGATTTTTGGAAGTATATATACTATTTGTGAAGGGGAAATATTTGTTTTTCTCATGTTTAGGAGTGGTGGCCTGCATGTTTTTCAACTCCTAAGCAATGGCTTTGATTTCATTCTGGCCTTCTCTTACTACTGGGAGCTACATCTGCTCCTTTTTTACATAAATTTAACAAATGAAGACAGGGTAAGTAAGTGTATTATTTGTATGGATTCTGTAAGCATATAAAACTAAATTCTAATTCTTTTTGCTTAGAAATGGAGCTGTTAAAATTTCATTTTTTACTAGGGCCTTACTGGGTCTACAATGGTCTACTTAAAATATCCGAGAATCAACTAAAAAGCTAGTGGAAATAATTAATAGCTTTAGCAAAGTTGTATGATACAAAATAAACCCACATAAATCGGCATTTCTATATATTTCCAACACAACTCAGGAGGAGTTAGAAAGAAAAATTCCATTTAAAATCACCCTAGATAATATAAAATATTTAGGAATCTATCTGCCAAGATAAACACAGGAATTATATGAATACAACTATAAACTATAAAACATTTCCACAAAATAAAAACTAGATCTAAACAATTGGAAAAACATTAATTGCTCATGGGTAGGAGGAGCTAATAGAATAAAAATGACAATCGTGCCTAAATTAATTTACTTATTCAGTGTGATACCTATCAAACTAACAATAAACTTTTTTAGCAAATTAGAAAAAAAGTATTACAAAGTTCATTTGGAAGAACAAATGATCAAGAATATCAAGGGAACTAATAAAAAAAGGGAGAAAGATGGGGATCTAGCAGTATCAGATCATAAACTGTACTATATAGAAGTGGTCATGAAAACAATATAGTAATGGTTAAGAGAAAGAAGGGAGGATCAATGGAATAGACTTGGGATAAATGACCTCAACAAGTGAGTGTTTGAAAAATCCAAAGATTCCAGCTTTTGGGACAATAACCCACTATTTGACAAAAACTGCTGGGAAAATTGGAAAACAATATAGTAAAGATTAGGTTTAGATCAATATCTCACATCCCATACCAATATAAATTTTGGATGAGTAAATCAATTAAATATAAAGAAGGAAATTATAAGTAAATTAGGCGAACAATGTCAAATCTATGGGAAAAGAAAAAATTTAAGAACAATAAAGAGACAGACAGTATCGCAAAATGTAAAATGAATAATTTGATTACATTAAATTAAAAAGGTTTTGTACAAACCAAACCAATATAAATAAATTAGAAGGGAAGCAACAATTTGGAAGAAAAATTTTATAATAAAAATCTCTGACAAGGGTCTAGTTTCTCAAATTTATAAGTTGCTAAGTAAATTGTACAAAAAAATCAAGCCATTCCCTAATTGATAAATGGGCAAGGAACATCAATAGGCAATTTTCAGATAAAGAAATAAAAACTATCAATAAGCACATGAAAAAGTGTTCTAAGTCTCTCATAATTAGAGAAATGCAAATCAGAACAACTCTGAGGTACCACCTCACTCCTAGCAATTTGGCCAATATGACAGCAAAGTAAATTAATAAATGTTGGAGAGGATGTGGCAAAATTGGGACACTAATGCATTGCTGGTAGAGTTGTGAACTGATCCAACTGTTACGATTAAAAATGATAGACTGATATAAATATAAAAATTAGTATTTTAATTAAAGCCATGGCCATGCTGGTAAAATATATATATAAGACCATGCCTATAAGTATTTAAACACCTGCCTCAGCCATTTTACCTTTACTATCTTCGCGCACTCAGGTAGCTAAAGAGGAAGTTCAAAGTCACTTCCGCCTATTTAAAGCCTTCCCTCACCTTGAATACATAATCCAAAACAGGAAACCCAGGAAACCTGTTGGATCATGGGAAATGTAGTTCCAAATATCAATTGCTTTTAAATAACACACAACCATTCTGGAAGGCAATTTAGTTTAATGTAAAAGAACTTTAAAAGACTACATGCCCTTTGATCCATCCAAACCACTGCTGGGTTTGTACCCCAAAAAGATCATAGGGAAAAATCCATGTATAAAAATATTCATGGCTGGGCTCTTTGTGTTGGCAAAAAAAGTGGAAAATGAGAGGGTGTTCATCAGTTGGGGAATGGCTAAACAAATTGTGGAAACTGATGGTGATGGAGCACTATTGTGCTGAAAATAATAATGAACTGGAGCAATTCCCTGGAAATCAAAAACATGCAAAGACAAAAAAAATGGATTGGGCACTGATTCTGGAAGAGCTCAAAAAAAGTTCAAAAACCAACTAAAAGATGCAGAGGAAAAATAGGGAAGAGAAATGAAAGTGATGCAAGAAGAAATGGACCAATTGAAAAAGGAGAACCAAAAACTGATAGAGGAAAACCAGGTCTTAAAAATCAGAATTGCCCAGCCAGAAACTAATAATTGCATGAGAAATCAAGAACCAATAAAGCAAAATGTAAAGAATGAAAAAAAACAGAGGAAAACATGAAATATCTTTTTGAAAAAATAACTGACCTAAAAAATAGATCTAGGAGAGACAATTTGCAAATTATTGGACTATCTGAAAGCTATGATCAAGAAAAAAACCTTGGACATCATATTATAAGAAATTATCACGGATAACTTCCCAGAAATCCTCAAACAAGAAAATAAAATTGAAATTGAAAGAATTCACAGATCACCTACAGAAAGAGATCATCAAATGAAAACTCCCAGGAATTTAATAGGTAAATTCAAGAGCTACCAAGCCAAGGAGAAAATACTTTAAGCATCCAGAAATAAACCATTTAAGTACTGCGCAGCTACACTTGATTCACATAGGACCTAGTAACTTCTACATTAAATGATCTAAAGGCATGGAATATTATATTCAGGAAGGCTAAAGAATTGTGATGACAATCCAAGTCACCTATCCAGCAAAACAGTATATTCTTTCAGGGGAAAAAATGGACATTCATTAAGATAGAAGATTTCCAAGGATTCCTGAGGAATAAGCTAGACCAGTGATGGGCAAACTTTTTAAAGAGGGGGCCAAAGGAAAGAAAATGCTTATCTGTAAGTCTGTTTCTAAGGCAACTCTTTCAAAGTTTCATTGTATTGTATCTATAGCATCCATGATCCTGAGAGGGGTCAAAGCTGTCTCACAGAATTCCATAGTGCTCCAGAGAACTCCAGGAGAGGGGACAGTTGAGGGCAGTTGGAGACCTGGATATAAAAGGCCAGGTCACCCTTCTTGCAAAAACTTTTGATCACACTCCTTGTGGGTTCAAGGGCTGGTTCACTCATCTCTGATCCCCAGGGGATGAGTGTTTCATTACTGGCTTTCAATTGAGAGAATATCTCAGCTGCAGCATCAGAATTATTTTCTACATAGGCCTTCAAGCAAGATTACCTTTATACCTTCAACTTAGTTACATTAGATTAGGAAAAAGATTATTTAAGGAGGGGGTTAGGAGTTAAGTTGTTCAACACACATTTCCCCATTGGGGAATGTGCAGCCAACCTGTATATTGAAAGATTTTAGTTAATTTACCTCCCTTTTCATACCTAACTCATTTTCCCTTCATCCTCCCTTCCTGAAATCATTAAATCCCTTTGCTTATTAGATACTTGGACTGTGTGAAGATATAATTGGGGTATACTCACCATCAATATACTTTACCCAAACAAGAGCTCCTTCCAACCTAGAATTGGTGCAGTTTCTGTCCTAAGAGCCTGTCAACTGGTTTGATGACAACCAGACCTCATCTATTCCTAGGGAATGGGGAATAATTTTAAACAGAGAGAGTTAGTAACTTCTGTAGGATTGTTCCTTATAAATTCACCATCTAGGCCCTGAATTGGTGAGCTAGAACAGTCTCCATACATGATCCCAAGAGTTACAATTTAACTGCTCTCAGAGGGGGTGTAGGAGGAATTCTACACTCTCTCTTCCCCTCCCTCCTGTTAAGCCAGCCTGCTCCTTCTCTGACCATGAAACTCCTTATTCACAATAGCTAATCTGAACCAATTTAACAGTTTGTCTAGCCAGCCTAGGATTTTTGAACCAGGGGAAGTGAGTTTAACCATGGCTGATTCTCTGAACAGGATGCTTATTATGACTGGGAGCACTTCAGTGCTACTTTACAGTGTTTGGAGAGGTTTTTCCAACCTATAGCTAGTTGTAATTCCTCAATTTTTCATGGAAATATTTAGGATGTATGATTCATGCCAATGGCTGATCATACACCTTGGGCAATCTCTAGCCTATAAACCTTCAGGAATGGCTATGATGGTGTCTCTGTATGGAGCTTTTGTGATTTTGAGAAAGTTTTTGAAGTTTACTTTTGGAAGAACAGAATTTACCAACCCAGCTTTAGAGACATTGACTGAGCAAATGAAGATGCTGATAGAGATCAATAAGCAAATAAGGGAAGGCAAGGAGCTAGATGCAAAGACCATCATGCAGTTAGAATTGTTTGAAGAGACAGTACTAACAGATAAGAAAGATACTAAACAAAAGGTCAAAGAGAATCAAAAATGTGTAAGAAGTTACAGGGGCTGAAGCAGCTGCTGTGATTGTTTTGCCCATCACAGACAGTACTGTGGTTCAGCCTGATAATGGGATAGTTCACGTTAAGAGTTACAAGCCATTCTTTGGGGGTGACTTGGAAATTTTAAAAAGGAGGTTTCCTCAGTATTACACCAATATGCACAAATCGAACAAAGAGTACAAAAGAGCTGTCCATCTTTATAATCTCACCTTTAAGGACATGGAGTTACTTTTGTCTGAATTGTACACCCCAAGTGAAAAGGCTAAATTCATAGCAGAGACTAGGTGCAACCCCAACCTAACCTCTTGGCCAGAGCAGCACCAAGACCTAGAATTGTCTTCCCATGCCAATGTGGCATATTTAAAAAGCTGCAGAGAAGACTTGGCAGAAGTGATGCTAATTCATACATATTTCTCTAATGCATGGGGCTCATTTGAAAAATTTAGGCAAGGGGATGATGAGCACCCAGGCCTTTATTTAGATAGGCTCGTGGAAGCTAAGAGACCATACTTGGGTTTAAGGACATGAACGAAGACAATATTCAACATCTCTGGAGACAATTTTTGAAGGGCAGTGCAACTCCCATACAAACATACTTCTGGTTGCATTGCCCACAGTGGGAATCCCTGACCATTGAAGATCTTAGAAAGACTGCTTCCTATGTACACAAGTCTGGGGAAACTGAGCCCAAATAGTCTAAGACCTCTGAAAATAGATAAAGAAATTGCAGAATTGAAGAAAACCACTTAAGGAGGCACAAAAATCAAAGGAAATTGAAGAGATTAAGAATATGGCTTTACTGTCACAAAATCAAAGGAGCCAGAGTAGACCTAGGCAATCCTAAAGTAACAACAACAGCAATAACAACAACAGTGTGAAAAGATGTTTTCTTTGCCACAAATTCGGCCACATTGTAAAGGATTGTCTGTTCAAATCAAAAAATTAATTTCAATAACAAGAACAATTACAATAACAACAATAGGAGAAATACATTTTATAATTCGTTATAATAGTAACAATTTCAACAAGGACAGTAACACCAAATATAGCAATAGTGTAAAAGCAAGATGTTGTGACCATACCTATTCTAGCTTCAATAGTTCCCCTGGTCTCTAAACCATGCACTAACGTATGAACCAAGGAAGCAGCATTACTTGTTGCAGTAAAAGACAAGGGCTATGGCTGTGATAAAACAGAGAAAAGTAGAAAAGAGGAGTTGGGAGAAGCAATAAATTATGGGCTTGTTGATGTAAAACAAAGTTACAAGGAAAAGACTAAAGAATAGTTGCAGGTGGAAAATGATATCATAGAAATAAGAGAAAGGATCTATGGGAAGAAAAACAGTAATTTAGGTAGTGATGATAGACA